>NC_135393.1:300000-600000 GCF_051989625.1 Stigmatopora argus | reverse complement strand
CCGACAGTTCGTTTGGTTGCAGGGGACATTTTCAGTTTTTATGGCCAAAATGTGCTTTTCAGAGGCTGAAAAGCATGTTTTGGCAGAGTATGATAATTTTCATTAAAACTTGATTTCTATCACTTCGAATGATGCCAAATGAATAACTTACTTGAATTGGACCATTTTACACTATGTCCATTGTAGATTTGTGTCTCTGACAGTTCGTTTGGTTGCAGGGGACATTTTCAGTTTTTATGGCCAAAATGTGCTTTTCAGAGGCTGAAAAGCATGTTTTGGCCGAGTATGATAATTTACATTAAAACTTAATTTCTATCACTTCGAATGATGCCAAATGAATAACTCACTTGAATTGGACCATTTTACACTATGTCCATTGTAGATTTGTGTCTCTGACAGTTTGTTTGGTTGCAGGGGACATATTAAGTTTTTATGGCCAAAATGTGCTTTTCAGGGGCTGAAAAGCATGTTTTGGCCGAGTATGATAATTTTCATTAAAACTTGATTTCTATCACTTCGAATGATGCCAAATGAATAACTTACTTGAATTGGACCATTTTACACTATGTCCATTGTAGATTTGTTTCTCTGACAGTTCGTTTGGTTGCAGGGGACATATTCATTTTAAATGGCCAAAATGTGCTTTTCAGGGGCTGAAAAGCACGTTTTGGCAGAGTATGATAATTTTCATTAAAACTTGATTTCTATCCATTCGAATGATGCCAAATGAATAACTTACTTGAATTGGACCATTTTACACTATTTCCATTGTAGATTTGTGTCTCTGACAGTTCGTTTGGTTGCAGGGGACATTTTCAGTTTTTATGGCCAAAATGTGCTTTTCAGGGGCTGAAAAGCATGTTTTGGCCGAGTATGATAATTTTCATTAAAACTTGATTTCTATCCATTTGAATGATGCCAAATGAATAACTTTCTTGAATTGGACCATTTTACACTATGTCCATTGTAGATTTGTGTCTCTGACAGTTCGTTTGGTTGCAGGGGACATATTCAGTTTTTATGGCCAAAATGTGCTTTTCAGGGGCTGACAAGCATGTTTTGGCCGAGTTTGATAATTTTCATTAAAACTTGATTTCTATCACTTCGATTGATGCCAAATGAATAACTTACTTGAATTGGACCATTGTACACTATGTCCATTGTAGATTTGTGTCTCCGACAGTTCGTTTGGTTGCAGGTGACATTTTCAGTTTTTATGGCCAAAATGTGCTTTTCAGAGGCTGAAAAGCATGTTTTGGCCGAGTATGATAATTTACATTAAAACTTAATTTCTATCACTTCGAATGATGCCAAATGAATAACTTACTTGAATTGGACCATTTTACACTATGTCCATTGTAGATTTGTGTCTCTGACAGTTCGTTTGGTTGCAGGGGACATATTAAGTTTTTATGGCCAAAATGTGCTTTTCAGAGGCTGAAAAGCATGTTTTGGCCGAGTATGATAATTTTCATTAAAACTTGATTTCTATCACTTCGAATGATGCCAAATGAATAACTTACTTGAATTGGACCATTTTACACTATGTCCATTGTAGATTTGTGTCTCTGACAGTTCGTTTGGTTGCAGGGGACATTTTCAGTTTTTATGGCCAAAATGTGCTTTTCAGGGGCTGAAAAGCATGTTTTGGCCGAGTATGATAATTTTCATTAAAACTTGATTTCTATCACTCGAATGATGCCAAATGAATAACTTACTTGAATTGGACCATTTTACACTATGTCCATTGTAGATTTGTGTCTCCGACAGTTTGTTTGGTTGCAGGGGACATTTTCAGTTTTTATGGCCAAAATGTGCTTTTCAGGGGCTGAAAAGCATGTTTTGGCCGAGTATGATAATTTTCATTAAAACTTGATTTCTATCCATTTGAATGATGCCAAATGAATAACTTACTTGAATTGGACCATTTTACACTATGTCCATTGTAGATTTGTGTCTCTGACAGTTCATTTGGTTGTAGGGGACATATTAAGTTTTTATGGCCAAAATGTGCTTTTCAGGGGCTGAAAAGCACGTTTTGGCCTAGTATGATAATTTTCATTAAAACTTGATTTCTATCCATTCGAATGATGCCAAATGAATAACTTACTTGAATTGGACCATTTTACACTATGTCCATTGTAGATTTGTGTCTCTGACAGTTCGTTTGGTTGCAGGGAACATATTCAGTTTTTATGGCCAAAATGTGCTTTTCAGGGGCTGAAAAGCATGTTTTGGCCGAGTATGATAATTTTCATTAAAACTTGATTTATATCACTTCGAATGATGCCAAATAAATAACTTACTTGAATTGGACCATTTTACACTATGTCCATTGTAGATTTGTGTCTCCGACAGTTCGTTTGGTTGCAGGGGACATTTTCAGTTTTTATGGCCAAAATGTGCTTTTCAGAGGCTGAAAAGCATGTTTTGGCAGAGTATGATAATTTTCATTAAAACTTGATTTCTATCACTTCGAATGATGCCAAATGAATAATTTACTTGAATTGGACCATTTTACACTATGTCCATTGTAGATTTGTATCTCTGACAGTTCGTTTGGTTGCAGGGGACATATTCAGTTTTTAAGGCCAAAATGTGCTTTTCAGGGGCTGAAAAGCATGCTTTGGCCGAGTATGGTAATTTTCATTAAAACTTGATTTCTATCACTTCGAATGATGCCAAATGAATAACTTACTTGAATTGGACCATTTTACACTATGTCCATTGTAGATTTGTGTCTCTGACAGTTCGTTTGGTTGCAGGGGACATTTTCAGTTTTTATGGCCAAAATGTGCTTTTCAGAGGCTGAAAAGCATGTTTTGGCCGAGTATGATAATTTACATTAAAACTTAATTTCTATCACTTCGAATGATGCCAAATGAATAACTCACTTGAATTGGACCATTTTACACTATGTCCATTGTAGATTTGTGTCTCTGACAGTTTGTTTGGTTGCAGGGGACATATTAAGTTTTTATGGCCAAAATGTGCTTTTCAGGGGCTGAAAAGCATGTTTTGGCCGAGTATGATAATTTTCATTAAAACTTGATTTCTATCACTTCGAATGATGCCAAATGAATAACTTACTTGAATTGGACCATTTTACACTATTTCCATTGTAGATTTGTGTCTCTGACAGTTCGTTTGGTTGCAGGGGACATTTTCAGTTTTTATGGCCAAAATGTGCTTTTCAGGGGCTGAAAAGCATGTTTTGGCCGAGTATGATAATTTTCATTAAAACTTGATTTCTATCCATTTGAATGATGCCAAATGAATAACTTACTTGAATTGGACCATTTTACACTATGTCCATTGTAGATTTGTGTCTCCGACAGTTCGTTTGGTTGCAGGGGACATTTTCAGTTTTTATGGCCAAAATGTGCTTTTCAGAGGCTGAAAATGTTTTGGCCGAGTATGATAATTTACATTAAAACTTAATTTCTATCACTTCGAATGATGCCAAATGAATAACTTACTTGAATTGGACCATTTTACACTATGTCCATTGTAGATTTGTGTCTCTGACAGTTCGTTTGGTTGCAGGGGACATATTAAGTTTTTATGGCCAAAATGTGCTTTTCAGGGGCTGAAAAGCATGTTTTGGCCGAGTATGATAATTTTCATTAAAACTTGATTTCTATCACTTCGAATGATGCCAAATGAATAACTTACTTGAATTGGACCATTTTACACTATGTCCATTTTAGATTTGTGTCTCCGACAGTTCGTTTGGTTGCAGGGGACATTTTCAGTTTTTATGGCCAAAATGTGCTTTTCAGGGGCT
Source organism: Stigmatopora argus (assembly GCF_051989625.1). NCBI lineage: Eukaryota > Metazoa > Chordata > Actinopteri > Syngnathiformes > Syngnathidae > Stigmatopora > Stigmatopora argus. Next base: position 596,213 of record NC_135393.1, on the reverse strand, counting down.
GAAAAGCATGTTTTGGCCGAGTATGATAATTTTCATTAAAACTTGATTTCTATCCATTTGAATGATGCCAAATGAATAACTTTCTTGAATTGGACCATTTTACACTATGTCCATTGTAGATTTGTGTCTCTGACAGTTCGTTTGGTTGCAGGGGACATATTCAGTTTTTATGGCCAAAATGTGCTTTTCAGGGGCTGAAAAGCATGTTTTGGCCGAGTTTGATAATTTTCATTAAAACTTGATTTCTATCACTTCGATTGATGCCAAATGAATAACTTACTTGAATTGGACCATTTTACACTATGTCCATTGTAGATTTGTGTCTCCGACAGTTCGTTTGGTTGCAGGGGACATTTTCAGTTTTTATGGCCAAAATGTGCTTTTCAGAGGCTGAAAAGCATGTTTTGGCCGAGTATGATAATTTACATTAAAACTTAATTTCTATCACTTCGAATGATGCCAAATGAATAACTTACTTGAATTGGACCATTTTACACTATGTCCATTGTAGATTTGTGTCTCTGACAGTTCGTTTGGTTGCAGGGGACATATTAAGTTTTTATGGCCAAAATGTGCTTTTCAGGGGCTGAAAAGCATGTTTTGGCCGAGTATGATAATTTTCATTAAAACTTGATTTCTATCACTTCGAATGATGCCAAATGAATAACTTACTTGAATTGGACCATTTTACACTATGTCCATTGTAGATTTGTGTCTCCGACAGTTTGTTTGGTTGCAGGGGACATTTTCAGTTTTTATGGCCAAAATGTGCTTTTCAGAGGCTGAAAAGCATGTTTTGGCCGAGTATGATAATTTTCATTAAAACTTGATTTCTATCCATTCGAATGATGCCAAATGAATAACTTACTTGAATTGGACCATTTTACACTATGTCCATTGTAGATTTGTGTCTCTGACAGTTCGATTGGTTGCAGGGGACATATTCAGTTTTTATGGCCAAAATGTGCTTTTCAGGGGCTGAAAAGCATGTTTTGGCCGAGTTTGATAATTTTCATTAAAACTTAATTTCTATCCATTCGAATGATGCCAAATGAATAACTTACTTGAATTGGACCATTTTACACTATGTCCATTGTAGATTTGTGTCTCTGACAGTTCGTTTGGTTGCAGGGGACATTTTCAGTTTTTATGGCCAAAATGTGCTTTTCAGGGGCTGAAAAGCATGCTTTGGCCGAGTATGGTAATTTTCATTAAAACTTGATTTCTATCACTTCGAATGATGCCAAATGAATAACTTACTTGAATTGGACCATTTTACACTATGTCCATTGTAGATTTGTGTCTCTGACAGTTCGTTTGGTTGCAGGGGACATTTTCAGTTTTTATGGCCAAAATGTGCTTTTCAGAGGCTGAAAAGCATGTTTTGGCCGAGTATGATAATTTACATTAAAACTTAATTTCTATCACTTCGAATGATGCCAAATGAATAACTCACTTGAATTGGACCATTTTACACTATGTCCATTGTAGATTTGTGTCTCTGACAGTTTGTTTGGTTGCAGGGGACATATTAAGTTTTTATGGCCAAAATGTGCTTTTCAGGGGCTGAAAAGCATGTTTTGGCCGAGTATGATAATTTTCATTAAAACTTGATTTCTATCACTTCGAATGATGCCAAATGAATAACTTACTTGAATTGGACCATTTTACACTATTTCCATTGTAGATTTGTGTCTCTGACAGTTCGTTTGGTTGCAGGGGACATTTTCAGTTTTTATGGCCAAAATGTGCTTTTCAGGGGCTGAAAAGCATGTTTTGGCCGAGTATGATAATTTTCATTAAAACTTGATTTCTATCCATTTGAATGATGCCAAATGAATAACTTACTTGAATTGGACCATTTTACACTATGTCCATTGTAGATTTGTGTCTCCGACAGTTCGTTTGGTTGCAGGGGACATTTTCAGTTTTTATGGCCAAAATGTGCTTTTCAGAGGCTGAAAATGTTTTGGCCGAGTATGATAATTTACATTAAAACTTAATTTCTATCACTTCGAATGATGCCAAATGAATAACTTACTTGAATTGGACCATTTTACACTATGTCCATTGTAGATTTGTGTCTCTGACAGTTCGTTTGGTTGCAGGGGACATATTAAGTTTTTATGGCCAAAATGTGCTTTTCAGGGGCTGAAAAGCATGTTTTGGCCGAGTATGATAATTTTCATTAAAACTTGATTTCTATCACTTCGAATGATGCCAAATGAATAACTTACTTGAATTGGACCATTTTACACTATGTCCATTGTAGATTTGTGTCTCTGACAGTTCGTTTGGTTGCAGGGGACATATTAAGTTTTTATGGCCAAAATGTGCTTTTCAGGGGCTGAAAAGCATGTTTTGGCCGAGTATGATAATTTTCATTAAAACTTGATTTCTATCACTTCGAATGATGCCAAATGAATAACTTACTTGAATTGGACCATTTTACACTATGTCCATTGTAGATTTGTGTCTCCGACAGTTTGTTTGGTTGCAGGGGACATTTTCAGTTTTTATGGCCAAAATGTGCTTTTCAGAGGCTGAAAAGCATGTTTTGGCCGAGTATGATAATTTTCATTAAAACTTGATTTCTATCCATTCGAATGATGCCAAATGAATAACTTACTTGAATTGGACCATTTTACACTATGTCCATTGTAGATTTGTGTCTCTGACAGTTCGATTGGTTGCAGGGGACATATTCAGTTTTTATGGCCAAAATGTGCTTTTCAGGGGCTGAAAAGCATGTTTTGGCCGAGTTTGATAATTTTCATTAAAACTTAATTTCTATCCATTCGAATGATGCCAAATGAATAACTTACTTGAATTGGACCATTTTACACTATGTCCATTGTAGATTTGTGTCTCTGACAGTTCGTTTGGTTGCAGGGGACATTTTCAGTTTTTATGGCCAAAATGTGCTTTTCAGAGGCTGAAAAGCATGTTTTGGCCGAGTATGATAATTTTCATTAAAACTTGATTTCTATCACTCGAATGATGCCAAATGAATAACTTACTTGAATTGGACCATTTTACACTATGTCCATTGTAGATTTGTGTCTCCGACAGTTTGTTTGGTTGCAGGGGACATTTTCAGTTTTTATGGCCAAAATGTGCTTTTCAGGGGCTGAAAAGCATGTTTTGGCCGAGTATGATAATTTTCATTAAAACTTGATTTCTATCCATTTGAATGATGCCAAATGAATAACTTACTTGAATTGGACCATTTTACACTATGTCCATTGTAGATTTGTGTCTCTGACAGTTCATTTGGTTGTAGGGGACATATTAAGTTTTTATGGCCAAAATGTGCTTTTCAGGGGCTGAAAAGCACGTTTTGGCCGAGTATGATAATTTTCATTAAAACTTGATTTCTATCCATTCGAATGATGCCAAATGAATAACTTACTTGAATTGGACCATTTTACACTATGTCCATTGTAGATTTGTGTCTCTGACAGTTCGTTTGGTTGCAGGGAACATATTCAGTTTTTATGGCCAAAATGTGCTTTTCAGGGGCTGAAAAGCATGTTTTGGCCGAGTATGATAATTTTCATTAAAACTTGATTTATATCACTTCGAATGATGCCAAATAAATAACTTACTTGAATTGGACCATTTTACACTATGTCCATTGTAGATTTGTGTCTCCGACAGTTCGTTTGGTTGCAGGGGACATTTTCAGTTTTTATGGCCAAAATGTGCTTTTCAGAGGCTGAAAAGCATGTTTTGGCAGAGTATGATAATTTTCATTAAAACTTGATTTCTATCACTTCGAATGATGCCAAATGAATAATTTACTTGAATTGGACCATTTTACACTATGTCCATTGTAGATTTGTATCTCTGACAGTTCGTTTGGTTGCAGGGGACATATTCAGTTTTTAAGGCCAAAATGTGCTTTTCAGGGGCTGAAAAGCATGCTTTGGCCGAGTATGGTAATTTTCATTAAAACTTGATTTCTATCCATTTGAATGATGCCAAATGAATAACGTACTTGAATTGGACCATTTTACACTATGTCCATTGTAGATTTGTGTCTCCGACAGTTCGTTTGGTTGCAGGGGACATTTTCAGTTTTTATGGCCAAAATGTGCTTTTCAGAGGCTGAAAATGTTTTGGCCGAGTATGATAATTTACATTAAAACTTAATTTCTATCACTTCGAATGATGCCAAATGAATAACTTACTTGAATTGGACCATTTTACACTATGTCCATTGTAGATTTGTGTCTCTGACAGTTCGTTTGGTTGCAGGGGACATATTAAGTTTTTATGGCCAAAATGTGCTTTTCAGGGGCTGAAAAGCATGTTTTGGCCGAGTATGATAATTTTCATTAAAACTTGATTTCTATCACTTCGAATGATGCCAAATGAATAACTTACTTGAATTGGACCATTTTACACTATGTCCATTTTAGATTTGTGTCTCCGACAGTTCGTTTGGTTGCAGGGGACATTTTCAGTTTTTATGGCCAAAATGTGCTTTTCAGGGGCTGAAAAGCATGTTTTGGCCGAGTATGATAATTTTCATTAAAACTTGATTTCTATCCATTTGAATGATGCCAAATGAATAACTTTCTTGAATTGGACCATTTTACACTATGTCCATTGTAGATTTGTGTCTCTGACAGTTCGTTTGGTTGCAGGGGACATATTCAGTTTTTATGGCCAAAATGTGCTTTTCAGGGGCTGAAAAGCATGTTTTGGCCGAGTTTGATAATTTTCATTAAAACTTGATTTCTATCACTTCGATTGATGCCAAATGAATAACTTACTTGAATTGGACCATTTTACACTATGTCCATTGTAGATTTGTGTCTCCGACAGTTCGTTTGGTTGCAGGGGACATTTTCAGTTTTTATGGCCAAAATGTGCTTTTCAGAGGCTGAAAAGCATGTTTTGGCCGAGTATGATAATTTACATTAAAACTTAATTTCTATCACTTCGAATGATGCCAAATGAATAACTTACTTGAATTGGACCATTGTACACTATGTCCATTGTAGATTTGTGTCTCCGACAGTTCGTTTGGTTGCAGGGGACATATTAAGTTTTTATGGCCAAAATGTGCTTTTCAGAGGCTGAAAAGCATGTTTTGGCCGAGTATGATAATTTACATTAAAACTTAATTTCTATCACTTCGAATGATGCCAAATGAATAACTCACTTGAATTGGACCATTTTACACTATGTCCATTGTAGATTTGTGTCTCCGACAGTTCGTTTGGTTGCAGGGGACATATTAAGTTTTTATGGCCAAAATGTGCTTTTCAGGGGCTGAAAAGCATGTTTTGGCCGAGTATGATAATTTTCATTAAAACTTGATTTCTATCACTTCGAATGATGCCAAATGAATAACTTTCTTGAATTGGACCATTTTACACTATGTCCATTTTAGATTTGTGTCTCCGACAGTTCGTTTGGTTGCAGGGGACATTTTCAGTTTTTATGGCCAAAATGTGCTTTTCAGGGGCTGAAAAGCATGTTTTGGCCGAGTATGATAATTTTCATTAAAACTTGATTTCTATCCATTTGAATGATTCCAAATGAATAACTTTCTTGAATTGGACCATTTTACACGATGTCCATTGTAGATTTGTGTCTCTGACAGTTCGTTTGGTTGCAGGGGACATATTCAGTTTTTATGGCCAAAATGTGCTTTTCAGGGGCTGAAAAGCATGTTTTGGCCGAGTTTGATAATTTTCATTAAAACTTGATTTCTATCACTTCGATTGATGCCAAATGAATAACTTACTTGAATTGGACCATTTTACACTATGTCCATTGTAGATTTGTGTCTCCGACAGTTCGTTTGGTTGCAGGGGACATTTTCAGTTTTTATGGGCAAAATGTGCTTTTCAGAGGCTGAAAAGCATGTTTTGGCCGAGTATGATAATTTACATTAAAACTTAATTTCTATCACTTCGAATGATGCCAAATGAATAACTTACTTGAATTGGACCATTTTACACTATGTCCATTGTAGATTTGTGTCTCTGACAGTTCGTTTGGTTGCAGGGGACATATTAAGTTTTTATGGCCAAAATGTGCTTTTCAGGGGCTGAAAAGCATGTTTTGGCCGAGTATGATAATTTTCATTAAAACTTGATTTCTATCACTTCGAATGATGCCAAATGAATAACTTACTTGAATTGGACCATTTTACACTATGTCCATTGTAGATTTGTGTCTCCGACAGTTTGTTTGGTTGCAGGGGACATTTTCAGTTTTTATGGCCAAAATGTGCTTTTCAAGGGGCTGAAAAGCATGTTTTGGCCGAGTATGATAATTTTCATTAAAACTTGATTTCTATCCATTTGAATGATGCCAAATGAATAACTTACTTGAATTGGACCATTTTACACTATGTCCATTGTAGATTTGTGTCTCTGTCAGTTCGTTTGGTTGCAGGGGACATATTCAGTTTTTATGGCCAAAATGTGCTTTTCAGGGGCTGAAAAGCACGTTTTGGCAGAGTATGATAATTTTCATTAAAACTTGATTTCTATTACTTCGAATGATGCCAAATGAATAATTTGCTTGAATTGGACCATTTTACACTATGTCCATTGTAGATTTGTGTCTCTGACAGTTCGTTTGGTTGCAGGGGACATATTCAGTTTTTAAGGCCAAAATGTGCTTTTCAGGGGCTGAAAAGCATGTTTTGGCCGAGTATGATAATTTTCATTAAAACTTGATTTCTATCCATTCGAATGATGCCAAATGAATAACTTACTTGAATTGGACCATTTTACACTATGTCCATTGTAGATTTGTGTCTCTGACAGTTCGTTTGGTTGCAGGGGACATATTCAGTTTTTATGGCCAAAATGTGCTTTTCAGGGGCTGAAAAGCATGTTTTGGCCGAGTATGATAATTTTCATTAAAACTTGATTTCTATCACTTCGAATGATGCCAAATGAATAACTTACTTGAATTGGACCATTTTACACTATGTCCATTGTAGATTTGTGTCTCCGACAGTTTGTTTGGTTGCAGGGGACATTTTCAGTTTTTATGGCCAAAATGTGCTTTTCAGGGGCTGAAAAGCATGTTTTGGCCGAGTATGATAATTTTCATTAAAACTTGATTTCTATCCATTTGAATGATGCCAAATGAATAACTTACTTGAATTGGACCATTTTACACTATGTCCATTGTAGATTTGTGTCTCTGACAGTTCATTTGGTTGTAGGGGACATATTAAGTTTTTATGGCCAAAATGTGCTTTTCAGGGGCTGAAAAGCACGTTTTGGCCGAGTATGATAATTTTCATTAAAACTTGATTTCTATCCATTCGAATGATGCCAAATGAATAACTTACTTGAATTGGACCATTTTACACTATGTCCATTGTAGATTTGTGTCTCTGACAGTTTGTTTGGTTGCAGGGAACATATTCAGTTTTTATGGCCAAAATGTGCTTTTCAGGGGCTGAAAAGCATGTTTTGGCCGAGTATGATAATTTTCATTAAAACTTGATTTATATCACTTCGAATGATGCCAAATAAATAACTTACTTGAATTGGACCATTTTACACTATGTCCATTGTAGATTTGTGTCTCCGACAGTTCGTTTGGTTGCAGGGGACATTTTCAGTTTTTATGGCCAAAATGTGCTTTTCAGAGGCTGAAAAGCATGTTTTGGCAGAGTATGATAATTTTCATTAAAACTTGATTTCTATCACTTCGAATGATGCCAAATGAATAATTTACTTGAATTGGACCATTTTACACTATGTCCATTGTAGATTTGTGTCTCCGACAGTTCGTTTGGTTGCAGGGGACATTTTCAGTTTTTATGGCCAAAATGTGCTTTTCAGAGGCTGAAAATGTTTTGGCCGAGTATGATAATTTACATTAAAACTTAATTTCTATCACTTCGAATGATGCCAAATGAATAACTTACTTGAATTGGACCATTTTACACTATGTCCATTTTAGATTTGTGTCTCTGACAGTTCGTTTGGTTGCAGGGGACATATTAAGTTTTTATGGCCAAAATGTGCTTTTCAGGGGCTGAAAAGCATGTTTTGGCCGAGTATGATAATTTTCATTAAAACTTGATTTCTATCACTTCGAATGATGCCAAATGAATAACTTACTTGAATTGGACCATTTTACACTATGTCCATTTTAGATTTGTGTCTCCGACAGTTCGTTTGGTTGCAGGGGACATTTTCAGTTTTTATGGCCAAAATGTGCTTTTCAGGGGCTGAAAAGCATGTTTTGGCCGAGTATGATAATTTTCATTAAAACTTGATTTCTATCCATTTGAATGATGCCAAATGAATAACTTTCTTGAATTGGACCATTTTACACTATGTCCATTGTAGATTTGTGTCTCTGACAGTTCGTTTGGTTGCAGGGGACATATTCAGTTTTTATGGCCAAAATGTGCTTTTCAGGGGCTGAAAAGCATGTTTTGGCCGAGTTTGATAATTTTCATTAAAACTTGATTTCTATCACTTCGATTGATGCCAAATGAATAACTTACTTGAATTGGACCATTTTACACTATGTCCATTGTAGATTTGTGTCTCCGACAGTTCGTTTGGTTGCAGGGGACATTTTCAGTTTTTATGGCCAAAATGTGCTTTTCAGAGGCTGAAAAGCATGTTTTGGCCGAGTATGATAATTTACATTAAAACTTAATTTCTATCACTTCGAATGATGCCAAATGAATAACTTACTTGAATTGGACCATTTTACACTATGTCCATTGTAGATTTGTGTCTCTGACAGTTCGTTTGGTTGCAGGGGACATATTAAGTTTTTATGGCCAAAATGTGCTTTTCAGGGGCTGAAAAGCATGTTTTGGCCGAGTATGATAATTTTCATTAAAACTTGATTTCTATCACTTCGAATGATGCCAAATGAATAACTTACTTGAATTGGACCATTTTACACTATGTCCATTGTAGATTTGTGTCTCCGACAGTTTGTTTGGTTGCAGGGGACATTTTCAGTTTTTATGGCCAAAATGTGCTTTTCAGAGGCTGAAAAGCATGTTTTGGCCGAGTATGATAATTTTCATTAAAACTTGATTTCTATCCATTCGAATGATGCCAAATGAATAACTTACTTGAATTGGACCATTTTACACTATGTCCATTGTAGATTTGTGTCTCTGACAGTTCGATTGGTTGCAGGGGACATATTCAGTTTTTATGGCCAAAATGTGCTTTTCAGGGGCTGAAAAGCATGTTTTGGCCGAGTTTGATAATTTTCATTAAAACTTAATTTCTATCCATTCGAATGATGCCAAATGAATAACTTACTTGAATTGGACCATTTTACACTATGTCCATTGTAGATTTGTGTCTCTGACAGTTCGTTTGGTTGCAGGGGACGTTTTCAGTTTTTATGGCCAAAATGTGCTTTTCAGAGGCTGAAAAGCATGTTTTGGCCGAGTATGATAATTTTCATTAAAACTTGATTTCTATCACTTCGAATGATGCCAAATGAATAATTTGCTTGAATTGGACCATTTTACACTATGTCCATTGTAGATTTGTGTCTCTGACAGTTCGTTTGGTTGCAGGGGACATTTTCAGTTTTTATGGCCAAAATGTGCTTTTCAGAGGCTGAAAAGCATGTTTTGGCCGAGTATGATAATTTTCATTAAAACTTGATTTCTATCCATTCGAATGATGCCAAATGAATAACTTACTTGAATTGGACCATTTTACACTATGTCCATTGTAGATTTGTGTCTCTGACAGTTCGTTTGGTTGCAGGGGACATATTCAGTTTTTATGGCCAAAATGTGCTTTTCAGGGGCTGAAAAGCATGTTTTGGCCGAGTTTGATAATTTTCATTAAAACTTGATTTCTATCACTTCGATTGATGCCAAATGAATAACTTACTTGAATTGGACCATTGTACACTATGTCCATTGTAGATTTGTGTCTCCGACAGTTCGTTTGGTTGCAGGGGACATATTAAGTTTTTATGGCCAAAATGTGCTTTTCAGAGGCTGAAAAGCATGTTTTGGCCGAGTATGATAATTTACATTATAACTTAATTTCTATCACTTCGAATGATGCCAAATGGATAACTCACTTGAATTGGACCATTTTACACTATGTCCATTGTAGATTTGTGTCTCTGACAGTTTGTTTGGTTGCAGGGGACATATTAAGTTTTTATGGCCAAAATGTGCTTTTCAGGGGCTGAAAAGCATGTTTTGGCCGAGTATGATAATTTTCATTAAAACTTGATTTCTATCACTTCGAATGATGCCAAATGAATAACTTACTTGAATTGGACCATTTTACACTATGTCCATTGTAGATTTGTTTCTCTGACAGTTCGTTTGGTTGCAGGGGACATATTCAGTTTTTATGGCCAAAATGTGCTTTTCAGGGGCTGAAAAGCACGTTTTGGCAGAGTATGATAATTTTCATTAAAACTTGATTTCTATCCATTCGAATGATGCCAAATGAATAACTTACTTGAATTGGACCATTTTACACTATTTCCATTGTAGATTTGTGTCTCTGACAGTTCGTTTGGTTGCAGGGGACATTTTCAGTTTTTATGGCCAAAATGTGCTTTTCAGGGGCTGAAAAGCATGTTTTGGCCGAGTATGATAATTTTCATTAAAACTTGATTTATATCCATTTGAATGATGCCAAATGAATAACTTACTTGAATTGGACCATTTTACACTATGTCCATTGTAGATTTGTGTCTCCGACAGTTCGTTTGGTTGCAGGGGACATATTAAGTTTTTATGGCCAAAATGTGCTTTTCAGGGGCTGAAAAGCATGTTTTGGCCGAGTATGATAATTTTCATTAAAACTTGATTTCTATCACTTCGAATGATGCCAAATGAATAACTTACTTGAATTGGACCATTTTACACTATGTCCATTGTAGATTTGTGTCTCTGTCAGTTCGTTTGGTTGCAGGGGACATATTCAGTTTTTATGGCCAAAATGTGCTTTTCAGGGGCTGAAAAGCACGTTTTGGCAGAGTATGATAATTTTCATTAAAACTTGATTTCTATTACTTCGAATGATGCCAAATGAATAATTTGCTTGAATTGGACCATTTTACACTATGTCCATTGTAGATTTGTGTCTCTGACAGTTCGTTTGGTTGCAGGGGACATATTCAGTTTTTAAGGCCAAAATGTGCTTTTCAGGGGCTGAAAAGCATGTTTTGGCCGAGTATGATAATTTTCATTAAAACTTTATTTCTATCCATTCGAATGATGCCAAATGAATAACTTACTTGAATTGGACCATTTTACACTATGTCCATTGTAGATTTGTGTCTCTGACAGTTCGTTTGGTTGCAGGGGACATATTCAGTTTTTATGGCCAAAATGTGCTTTTCAGGGGCTGAAAAGCATGTTTTGGCCGAGTATGATAATTTTCATTAAAACTTGATTTCTATCACTTCGAATGATGCCAAATGAATAACTTACTTGAATTGGACCATTTTACACTATGTCCATTGTAGATTTGTGTCTCCGACAGTTCGTTTGGTTGCAGGGGACATTTTCAGTTTTTATGGCCAAAATGTGCTTTTCAGAGGCTGAAAAGCATGTTTTGGCCGAGTATGATAATTTTCATTAAAACTTGATTTCTATCACTTCGAATGATGCCAAATGAATAATTTGCTTGAATTGGACCATTTTACACTATGTCCATTGTAGATTTGTGTCTCTGACAGTTCGTTTGGTTGCAGGGGACATTTTCAGTTTTTATGGCCAAAATGTGCTTTTCAGAGGCTGAAAAGCATGTTTTGGCCGAGTATGATAATTTTCATTAAAACTTGATTTCTATCCATTCGAATGATGCCAAATGAATAACTTACTTGAATTGGACCATTATACACTATGTCCATTGTAGATTTGTGTCTCTGACAGTTCGTTTGGTTGCAGGGGACATATTCAGTTTTTATGGCCAAAATGTGCTTTTCAGGGGCTGAAAAGCATGTTTTGGCCGAGTTTGATAATTTTCATTAAAACTTGATTTCTATCACTTCGATTGATGCCAAATGAATAACTTACTTGAATTGGACCATTGTACACTATGTCCATTGTAGATTTGTGTCTCCGACAGTTCGTTTGGTGGCAGGGGACATTTTCAGTTTTTATGGCAAAAATGTGCTTTTCAAAGGCTGAAAAGCATGTTTTTGCCGAGTATGATAATTTACATTAAAACTTAATTTCTATCACTTCGAATGATGCCAAATGAATAACTTACTTGAATTGGACCATTTTACACTATGTCCATTGTAGATTTGTGTCTCTGACAGTTTGTTTGGTTGCAGGGGACATATTAAGTTTTTATGGCCAAAATGTGCTTTTCAGGGGCTGAAAAGCATGTTTTGGCCGAGTATGATAATTTTCATTAAAACTTGATTTCTATCACTTCGAATGATGCCAAATGAATAACTTACTTGAATTGGACCATTTTACACTATGTCCATTGTAGATTTGTTTCTCTGACAGTTCGTTTGGTTGCAGGGGACATATTCAGTTTTTATGGCCAAAATGTGCTTTTCATGGGCTGAAAAGCACGTTTTGGCAGAGTATGATAATTTTCATTAAAACTTGATTTCTATCCATTCGAATGATGCCAAATGAATAACTTACTTGAATTGGACCATTTTACACTATTTCCATTGTAGATTTGTGTCTCTGACAGTTCGTTTGGTTGCAGGGGACATTTTCAGTTTTTATGGCCAAAATGTGCTTTTCAGGGGCTGAAAAGCATGTTTTGGCCGAGTATGATAATTTTCATTAAAACTTGATTTCTATCCATTTGAATGATGCCAAATGAATAACTTACTTGAATTGGACCATTTTACACTATGTCCATTGTAGATTTGTGTCTCCGACAGTTCGTTTGGTTGCATGGGGACATTTTCAGTTTTTATGGCCAAAATGTGCTTTTCAGAGGCTGAAAAGCAAGTTTTGGCCGAGTATGATAATTTACATTAAAACTTAATTTCTATCCATTTGAATGATGCCAAATGAATAACTTTCTTGAATTGGACCATTTTACACTATGTCCATTGTAGATTTGTGTCTCTGACAGTTCGTTTGGTTGCAGGGGACATATTAAGTTTTTATGGCCAAAATGTGCTTTTCAGGGGCTGAAAAGCATGTTTTGGCCGAGTATGATAATTTTCATTAAAACTTGATTTCTATCACTTCGAATGATGCCAAATGAATAACTTACTTGAATTGGACCATTTTACACTATGTCCATTGTAGATTTGTGTCTCCGACAGTTTGTTTGGTTGCAGGGGACATTTTCAGTTTTTATGGCCAAAATGTGCTTTTCAAGGGGCTGAAAAGCATGTTTTGGCCGAGTATGATAATTTTCATTAAAACTTGATTTCTATCCATTTGAATGATGCCAAATGAATAACTTACTTGAATTGGACCATTTTACACTATGCCCATTGTAGATTTGTGTCTCTGACAGTTCGTTTGGTTGCAGGGGACATATTCAGTTTTTATGGCCAAAATATGTGATTTTCAGGGGCTGAAAAGCACGTTTTGGCAGAGTATGATAATTTTCATTAAAACTTGATTTCTATTACTTCGAATGATGCCAAATGAATAATTTGCTTGAATTGGACCATTTTACACTATGTCCATTGTAGATTTGTGTCTCTGACAGTTCGTTTGGTTGCAGGGGACATATTCAGTTTTTAAGGCCAAAATGTGCTTTTCAGGGGCTGAAAAGCATGTTTTGGCCGAGTTTGATAATTTTCATTAAAACTTGATTTCTATCACTTCGAATGATGCCAAATGAATAACTTACTTGAATTGGACCATTTTACACTATGTCCATTGTAGATTTGTGTCTCTGACAGTTCGTTTGGTTGCAGGGGACATATTCAGTTTTTATGGCCAAAATGTGCTTTTCAGGGGCTGAAAAGCATGTTTTGGCCGAGTATGATAATTTTCATTAAAACTTGATTTCTATCACTTCGAATGATGCCAAATGAATAACTTACTTGAATTGGACCATTTTACACTATGTCCATTGTAGATTTGTGTCTCCGACAGTTCGTTTGGTTGCAGGGGACATTTTCAGTTTTTATGGCCAAAATGTGCTTTTCAGAGGCTGAAAAGCATGTTTTGGCCGAGTATGATAATTTTCATTAAAACTTGATTTCTATCACTTCGAATGATGCCAAATGAATAATTTGCTTGAATTGGACCATTTTACACTATGTCCATTGTAGATTTGTGTCTCTGACAGTTCGTTTGGTTGCAGGGGACATTTTCAGTTTTTATGGCCAAAATGTGCTTTTCAGAGGCTGAAAAGCATGTTTTGGCCGAGTATGATAATTTTCATTAAAACTTGATTTCTATCCATTCGAATGATGCCAAATGAATAACTTACTTGAATTGGACCATTATACACTATGTCCATTGTAGATTTGTGTCTCTGACAGTTCGTTTGGTTGCAGGGGACATATTCAGTTTTTATGGCCAAAATGTGCTTTTCAGGGGCTGAAAAGCATGTTTTGGCCGAGTTTGATAATTTTCATTAAAACTTGATTTCTATCACTTCGATTGATGCCAAATGAATAACTTACTTGAATTGGACCATTGTACACTATGTCCATTGTAGATTTGTGTCTCCGACAGTTCGTTTGGTGGCAGGGGACATTTTCAGTTTTTATGGCAAAAATGTGCTTTTCAAAGGCTGAAAAGCATGTTTTTGCCGAGTATGATAATTTACATTAAAACTTAATTTCTATCACTTCGAATGATGCCAAATGAATAACTTACTTGAATTGGACCATTTTACACTATGTCCATTGTAGATTTGTGTCTCTGACAGTTTGTTTGGTTGCAGGGGACATATTAAGTTTTTATGGCCAAAATGTGCTTTTCAGGGGCTGAAAAGCATGTTTTGGCCGAGTATGATAATTTTCATTAAAACTTGATTTCTATCACTTCGAATGATGCCAAATGAATAACTTACTTGAATTGGACCATTTTACACTATGTCCATTGTAGATTTGTTTCTCTGACAGTTCGTTTGGTTGCAGGGGACATATTCAGTTTTTATGGCCAAAATGTGCTTTTCATGGGCTGAAAAGCACGTTTTGGCAGAGTATGATAATTTTCATTAAAACTTGATTTCTATCCATTCGAATGATGCCAAATGAATAACTTACTTGAATTGGACCATTTTACACTATTTCCATTGTAGATTTGTGTCTCTGACAGTTCGTTTGGTTGCAGGGGACATTTTCAGTTTTTATGGCCAAAATGTGCTTTTCAGGGGCTGAAAAGCATGTTTTGGCCGAGTATGATAATTTTCATTAAAACTTGATTTCTATCCATTTGAATGATGCCAAATGAATAACTTACTTGAATTGGACCATTTTACACTATGTCCATTGTAGATTTGTGTCTCCGACAGTTCGTTTGGTTGCATGGGGACATTTTCAGTTTTTATGGCCAAAATGTGCTTTTCAGAGGCTGAAAAGCAAGTTTTGGCCGAGTATGATAATTTACATTAAAACTTAATTTCTATCCATTTGAATGATGCCAAATGAATAACTTTCTTGAATTGGACCATTTTACACTATGTCCATTGTAGATTTGTGTCTCTGACAGTTCGTTTGGTTGCAGGGGACATATTCAGTTTTTATGGCCAAAATATGTGATTTTCAGGGGCTGAAAAGCACGTTTTGGCAGAGTATGATAATTTTCATTAAAACTTGATTTCTATTACTTCGAATGATGCCAAATGAATAATTTGCTTGAATTGGACCATTTTACACTATGTCCATTGTAGATTTGTGTCTCTGACAGTTCGTTTGGTTGCAGGGGACATATTCAGTTTTTAAGGCCAAAATGTGCTTTTCAGGGGCTGAAAAGCATGTTTTGGCCGAGTATGATAATTTTCATTAAAACTTGATTTCTATCCATTCGAATGATGCCAAATGAATAACTTACTTGAATTGGACCATTTTACACTATGTCCATTGTAGATTTGTGTCTCTGACAGTTCGTTTGGTTGCAGGGGACATATTCAGTTTTTATGGCCAAAATGTGCTTTTCAGGGGCTGAAAAGCATGTTTTGGCCGAGTATGATAATTTTCATTAAAACTTGATTTCTATCACTTCGAATGATGCCAAATGAATAACTTACTTGAATTGGACCATTTTACACTATGTCCATTGTAGATTTGTGTCTCCGACAGTTCGTATGGTTGCAGGGGACATTTTCAGTTTTTATGGCCAAAATGTGCTTTTCAGAGGCTGAAAAGCATGTTTTGGCAGAGTATGATAATTTTCATTAAAACTTAATTTCTATCACTTCGAATGATGCCAAATGAATAACTTACTTGAATTGGACCATTTTACACTATGTCCATTGTAGATTTGTGTCTCTGACAGTTCGTTTGGTTGCAGGGGACATATTAAGTTTTTATGGCCAAAATGTGCTTTTCAGGGGCTGAAAAGCATGTTTTGGCCGAGTATGATAATTTTCATTAAAACTTGATTTCTATCACTTCGAATGATGCCAAATGAATAACTTACTTGAATTGGACCATTTTACACTATGTTCATTGTAGATTTGTGTCTCCGACAGTTTGTTTGGTTGCAGGGGACATTTTCAGTTTTTATGGCCAAAATGTGCTTTTCAAGGGGCTGAAAAGCATGTTTTGGCCGAGTATGATAATTTTCATTAAAACTTGATTTCTATCCATTCGAATGATGCCAAATGAATAACTTACTTGAATTGGACCATTTTACACTATGTCCATTGTAGATTTGTGTCTCTGACAGTTCGTTTGGTTGCAGGTAACATTTTCAGTTTTTATGGCCAAAATGTGCTTTTCAGGGGCTGAAAAGCATGTTTTGGCCGAGTATGATAATTTTCATTAAAACTTGATTTCTATCCATTTGAATGATGCCAAATGAATAACTTACTTGAATTGGACCATTTTACACTATGTCCATTGTAGATTTGTGTCTCCGACAGTTCGTTTGGTTGCAGGGGACATTTTCAGTTTTTATGGCCAAAATGTGCTTTTCAAGGGGCTGAAAAGCATGTTTTGGCCGAGTATGATAATTTTCATTAAAACTTGATTTCTATCCATTTGAATGATGCCAAATGAATAACTTACTTGAATTGGACCATTTTACACTATGTCCATTGTAGATTTGTGTCTCTGACAGTTCGTTTGGTTGCAGGGGACATATTCAGTTTTTATGGCCAAAATGTGCTTTTCAGGGGCTGAAAAGCACGTTTTGGCAGAGTATGATAATTTTCATTAAAACTTGATTTCTATTACTTCGAATGATGCCAAATGAATAATTTGCTTAATTGGACCATTTTACACTATGTCCATTGTAGATTTGTGTCTCTGACAGTTCGTTTGGTTGCAGGGGACATATTCAGTTTTTAAGGCCAAAATGTGCTTTTCAGGGGCTGAAAAGCATGTTTTGGCCGAGTATGATAATTTTCATTAAAACTTGATTTCTATCCATTCGAATGATGCCAAATGAATAACTTACTTGAATTGGACCATTTTACACTATGTCCATTGTAGATTTGTGTCTCTGACAGTTCGTTTGGTTGCAGGGGACATATTCAGTTTTTATGGCCAAAATGTGCTTTTCAGGGGCTGAAAAGCATGTTTTGGCCGAGTATGATAATTTTCATTAAAACTTGATTTCTATCACTTCGAATGATGCCAAATGAATAACTTACTTGAATTGGACCATTTTACACTATGTCCATTGTAGATTTGTGTCTCCGACAGTTCGTTTGGTTGCAGGGGACATTTTCAGTTTTTATGGCCAAAATGTGCTTTTCAGAGGCTGAAAAGCATGTTTTGGCAGAGTATGATAATTTTCATTAAAACTTAATTTCTATCACTTCGAATGATGCCAAATGAATAACTTACTTGAATTGGACCATTTTACACTATGTCCATTGTAGATTTGTGTCTCTGACAGTTCGTTTGGTTGCAGGGGACATATTAAGTTTTTATGGCCAAAATGTGCTTTTCAGGGGCTGAAAAGCATGTTTTGGCCGAGTATGATAATTTTCATTAAAACTTGATTTCTATCACTTTGAATGATGCCAAATGAATAACTTACTTGAATTGGACCATTTTACACTATGTCCATTGTAGATTTGTGTCTCCGACAGTTTGTTTGGTTGCAGGGGACATTTTCAGTTTTTATGGCCAAAATGTGCTTTTCAAGGGGCTGAAAAGCATGTTTTGGCCGAGTATGATAATTTTCATTAAAACTTGATTTCTATCCATTTGAATGATGCCAAATGAATAACTTACTTGAATTGGACCATTTTACACTATGTCCATTGTAGATTTGTGTCTCTGTCAGTTCGTTTGGTTGCAGGGGACATATTCAGTTTTTATGGCCAAAATGTGCTTTTCAGGGGCTGAAAAGCACGTTTTGGCAGAGTATGATAATTTTCATTAAAACTTGATTTCTATTACTTCGAATGATGCCAAATGAATAATTTGCTTGAATTGGACCATTTTACACTATGTCTATTGTAAATTTGTGTCTCTGACAGTTCGTTTGGTTGCAGGGGACATTTTCAGTTTTTATGGCCAAAATGTGCTTTTCAGGGGCTGAAAAGCATGTTTTGGCCGAGTATGATAAATTTCATTAAAACTTGATTTCTATCCATTTGAATGATGCCAAATGAATAACTTACTTGAATTGGACCATTTTACACTATGTCCATTGTAGATTTGTGTCTCTGACAGTTCGTTTGGTTGTAGGGGACATATTAAGTTTTTATGGCCAAAATGTGCTTTTCAGGGGCTGAAAAGCACGTTTTGGCCGAGTATGATAAT
The DNA here is from genome assembly GCF_051989625.1 of Stigmatopora argus. Taxonomy (NCBI): domain Eukaryota; kingdom Metazoa; phylum Chordata; class Actinopteri; order Syngnathiformes; family Syngnathidae; genus Stigmatopora; species Stigmatopora argus. Next base: position 577,367 of record NC_135393.1, on the reverse strand, counting down.
TTTCATTAAAACTTGATTTCTATCCATTCGAATAATGCCAAATGAATAACTTACTTGAATTGGACCATTTTACACTATGTCCATTGTAGATTTGTGTCTCCGACAGTTCGTTTGGTTGCAGGGGACATATTCAGTTTTTATGGCCAAAATGTGCTTTTCAGGGGCTGAAAAGCATGTTTTGGCCGAGTATGATAATTTTCATTAAAACTTGATTTCTATCACTTCGAATGATGCCAAATGAATAACTTACTTGAATTGGACCATTTTACACTATGTCCATTGTAGATTTGTGTCTCCGACAGTTCGTATGGTTGCAGGGGACATTTTCAGTTTTTATGGCCAAAATGTGCTTTTCAGAGGCTGAAAAGCATGTTTTGGCAGAGTATGATAATTTTCATTAAAACTTAATTTCTATCACTTCGAATGATGCCAAATGAATAACTTACTTGAATTGGACCATTTTACACTATGTCCATTGTAGATTTGTGTCTCTGACAGTTCGTTTGGTTGCAGGGGACATATTAAGTTTTTATGGCCAAAATGTGCTTTTCAGGGGCTGAAAAGCATGTTTTGGCCGAGTATGATAATTTTCATTAAAACTTGATTTCTATCACTTCGAATGATGCCAAATGAATAACTTACTTGAATTGGACCATTTTACACTATGTTCATTGTAGATTTGTGTCTCCGACAGTTTGTTTGGTTGCAGGGGACATTTTCAGTTTTTATGGCCAAAATGTGCTTTTCAAGGGGCTGAAAAGCATGTTTTGGCCGAGTATGATAATTTTCATTAAAACTTGATTTCTATCCATTCGAATGATGCCAAATGAATAACTTACTTGAATTGGACCATTTTACACTATGTCCATTGTAGATTTGTGTCTCTGACAGTTCGTTTGGTTGCAGGGGACATTTTCAGTTTTTATGGCCAAAATGTGCTTTTCAGGGGCTGAAAAGCATGTTTTGGCCGAGTATGATAATTTTCATTAAAACTTGATTTCTATCCATTTGAATGATGCCAAATGAATAACTTACTTGAATTGGACCATTTTACACTATGTCCATTGTAGATTTGTGTCTCCGACAGTTCGTTTGGTTGCAGGGGACATTTTCAGTTTTTATGGCCAAAATGTGCTTTTCAAGGGGCTGAAAAGCATGTTTTGGCCGAGTATGATAATTTTCATTAAAACTTGATTTCTATCCATTTGAATGATGCCAAATGAATAACTTACTTGAATTGGACCATTTTACACTATGTCCATTGTAGATTTGTGTCTCTGACAGTTCGTTTGGTTGCAGGGGACATATTCAGTTTTTATGGCCAAAATGTGCTTTTCAGGGGCTGAAAAGCACGTTTTGGCAGAGTATGATAATTTTCATTAAAACTTGATTTCTATTACTTCGAATGATGCCAAATGAATAATTTGCTTAATTGGACCATTTTACACTATGTCCATTGTAGATTTGTGTCTCTGACAGTTCGTTTGGTTGCAGGGGACATATTCAGTTTTTAAGGCCAAAATGTGCTTTTCAGGGGCTGAAAAGCATGTTTTGGCCGAGTATGATAATTTTCATTAAAACTTGATTTCTATCCATTCGAATGATGCCAAATGAATAACTTACTTGAATTGGACCATTTTACACTATGTCCATTGTAGATTTGTGTCTCTGACAGTTCGTTTGGTTGCAGGGGACATATTCAGTTTTTATGGCCAAAATGTGCTTTTCAGGGGCTGAAAAGCATGTTTTGGCCGAGTATGATAATTTTCATTAAAACTTGATTTCTATCACTTCGAATGATGCCAAATGAATAACTTACTTGAATTGGACCATTTTACACTATGTCCATTGTAGATTTGTGTCTCCGACAGTTCGTTTGGTTGCAGGGGACATTTTCAGTTTTTATGGCCAAAATGTGCTTTTCAGAGGCTGAAAAGCATGTTTTGGCAGAGTATGATAATTTTCATTAAAACTTAATTTCTATCACTTCGAATGATGCCAAATGAATAACTTACTTGAATTGGACCATTTTACACTATGTCCATTGTAGATTTGTGTCTCTGACAGTTCGTTTGGTTGCAGGGGACATATTAAGTTTTTATGGCCAAAATGTGCTTTTCAGGGGCTGAAAAGCATGTTTTGGCCGAGTATGATAATTTTCATTAAAACTTGATTTCTATCACTTTGAATGATGCCAAATGAATAACTTACTTGAATTGGACCATTTTACACTATGTCCATTGTAGATTTGTGTCTCCGACAGTTTGTTTGGTTGCAGGGGACATTTTCAGTTTTTATGGCCAAAATGTGCTTTTCAAGGGGCTGAAAAGCATGTTTTGGCCGAGTATGATAATTTTCATTAAAACTTGATTTCTATCCATTTGAATGATGCCAAATGAATAACTTACTTGAATTGGACCATTTTACACTATGTCCATTGTAGATTTGTGTCTCTGTCAGTTCGTTTGGTTGCAGGGGACATATTCAGTTTTTATGGCCAAAATGTGCTTTTCAGGGGCTGAAAAGCACGTTTTGGCAGAGTATGATAATTTTCATTAAAACTTGATTTCTATTACTTCGAATGATGCCAAATGAATAATTTGCTTGAATTGGACCATTTTACACTATGTCTATTGTAAATTTGTGTCTCTGACAGTTCGTTTGGTTGCAGGGGACATTTTCAGTTTTTATGGCCAAAATGTGCTTTTCAGGGGCTGAAAAGCATGTTTTGGCCGAGTATGATAATTTTCATTAAAACTTGATTTCTATCCATTTGAATGATGCCAAATGAATAACTTACTTGAATTGGACCATTTTACACTATGTCCATTGTAGATTTGTGTCTCTGACAGTTCGTTTGGTTGTAGGGGACATATTAAGTTTTTATGGCCAAAATGTGCTTTTCAGGGGCTGAAAAGCACGTTTTGGCCGAGTATGATAATTTTCATTAAAACTTGATTTCTATCCATTCGAATAATGCCAAATGAATAACTTACTTGAATTGGACCATTTTACACTATGTCCATTGTAGATTTGTGTCTCCGACAGTTCGTTTGGTTGCAGGGGACATTTTCAGTTTTTATGGCCAAAATGTGCTTTTCAGAGGCTGAAAAGCATGTTTTGGCAGAGTATGATAATTTTCATTAAAACTTAATTTCTATCACTTCGAATGATGCCAAATGAATAACTTACTTGAATTGGACCATTTTACACTATGTCCATTGTAGATTTGTGTCTCTGACAGTTCGTTTGGTTGCAGGGGACATATTAAGTTTTTATGGCCAAAATGTGCTTTTCAGGGGCTGAAAAGCATGTTTTGGCCGAGTATGATAATTTTCATTAAAACTTGATTTCTATCACTTTGAATGATGCCAAATGAATAACTTACTTGAATTGGACCATTTTACACTATGTCCATTGTAGATTTGTGTCTCCGACAGTTTGTTTGGTTGCAGGGGACATTTTCAGTTTTTATGGCCAAAATGTGCTTTTCAAGGGGCTGAAAAGCATGTTTTGGCCGAGTATGATAATTTTCATTAAAACTTGATTTCTATCCATTTGAATGATGCCAAATGAATAACTTACTTGAATTGGACCATTTTACACTATGTCCATTGTAGATTTGTGTCTCTGTCAGTTCGTTTGGTTGCAGGGGACATATTCAGTTTTTATGGCCAAAATGTGCTTTTCAGGGGCTGAAAAGCACGTTTTGGCAGAGTATGATAATTTTCATTAAAACTTGATTTCTATTACTTCGAATGATGCCAAATGAATAATTTGCTTGAATTGGACCATTTTACACTATGTCTATTGTAAATTTGTGTCTCTGACAGTTCGTTTGGTTGCAGGGGACATTTTCAGTTTTTATGGCCAAAATGTGCTTTTCAGGGGCTGAAAAGCATGTTTTGGCCGAGTATGATAATTTTCATTAAAACTTGATTTCTATCCATTTGAATGATGCCAAATGAATAACTTACTTGAATTGGACAGTTTTACACTATGTCCATTGTAGATTTGTGTCTCTGACAGTTCGTTTGGTTGTAGGGGACATATTAAGTTTTTATGGCCAAAATGTGCTTTTCAGGGGCTGAAAAGCACGTTTTGGCCGAGTATGATAATTTTCATTAAAACTTGATTTCTATCCATTCGAATAATGCCAAATGAATAACTTACTTGAATTGGACCATTTTACACTATGTCCATTGTAGATTTGTGTCTCTGACAGTTCGTTTGGTTGCAGGGGACATTTTCAGTTTTTATGGCCAAAATGTGCTTTTCAGGGGCTGAAAAGCATGTTTTGGCCGAGTATGATAATTTTCATTAAAACTTGATTTCTATCCATTTGAATGATGCCAAATGAATAACTTACTTGAATTGGACCATTTTACACTATGTCCATTGTATATTTGTGTCTCTGACAGTTCGTTTGGTTGTAGGGGACATATTAAGTTTTTATGGCCAAAATGTGCTTTTCAGGGGCTGAAAAGCACGTTTTGGCCGAGTATGATAATTTTCATTAAAACTTGATTTCTATCCATTCGAATGATGCCAAATGAATAACTTACTTGAATTGGACCATTTTACACTATGTCCATTGTAGATTTGTGTCTCTGACAGTTCGTTTGGTTGCAGGGAACATTCAGTTTTTATGGCCAAAATGTGCTTTTCAGGGGCTGAAAAGCATGTTTTGGCCGAGTATGATAATTTTCATTAAAACTTGATTTCTATCACTTTGAATGATGCCAAATAAATAACTTACTTGAATTGGACCATTTTACACTATGTCCATTGTAGATTTGTTTCTCCGACAGTTCGTTTGGTTGCAGGGGACATTTTCAGTTTTTATGGCCAAAATGTGCTTTTCAGAGGCTGAAAAGCATGTTTTGGCAGAGTATGATAATTTTCATTAAAACTTGATTTCTATCACTTCGAATGATGCCAAATGAATAATTTACTTGAATTGGACCATTTTACACTATGTCCATTGTAGATTTGTATCTCTGACAGTTCGTTTGGTTGCAGGGGACATATTCAGTTTTTAAGGCCAAAATGTGCTTTTCAGGGGCTGAAAAGCATGCTTTGGCCGAGTATGGTAATTTTCATTAAAACTTGATTTCTATCACTTCGAATGATGCCAAATGAATAACTTACTTGAATTGGACCATTTTACACTATGTCCATTGTAGATTTGTGTCTCTGACAGTTCGTTTGGTTGCAGGGGACATTTTCAGTTTTTATGGCCAAAATGTGCTTTTCAGAGGCTGAAAAGCATGTTTTGGCCGAGTATGATAATTTTCATTAAAACTTGATTTCTATCACTTCGAATGATGCCAAATGAATAATTTGCTTGAATTGGACCATTTTACACTATGTCCATTGTAGATTTGTGTCTCTGACAGTTCGTTTGGTTGCAGGGGACATTTTCAGTTTTTATGGCCAAAATGTGCTTTTCAGAGGCTGAAAAGCATGTTTTGGCCGAGTATGATAATTTACATTAAAACTTAATTTCTATCACTTCGAATGATGCCAAATGAATAACTCACTTGAATTGGACCATTTTACACTATGTCCATTGTAGATTTGTGTCTCTGACAGTTTGTTTGGTTGCAGGGGACATATTAAGTTTTTATGGCCAAAATGTGCTTTTCAGGGGCTGAAAAGCATGTTTTGGCCGAGTATGATAATTTTCATTAAAACTTGATTTCTATCACTTCGAATGATGCCAAATGAATAACTTACTTGAATTGGACCATTTTACACTATGTCCATTGTAGATTTGTTTCTCTGACAGTTCGTTTGGTTGCAGGGGACATATTCATTTTAAATGGCCAAAATGTGCTTTTCAGGGGCTGAAAAGCACGTTTTGGCAGAGTATGATAATTTTCATTAAAACTTGATTTCTATACATTCGAATGATGCCAAATGAATAACTTACTTGAATTGGACCATTTTACACTATTTCCATTGTAGATTTGTGTCTCTGACAGTTCGTTTGGTTGCAGGGGACATTTTCAGTTTTTATGGCCAAAATGTGCTTTTCAGGGGCTGAAAAGCATGTTTTGGCCGAGTATGATAATTTACATTAAAACTTAATTTCTATCACTTCGAATGATGCCAAATGAATAACTTACTTGAATTGGACCATTTTACACTATGTCCATTGTAGATTTGTGTCTCTGACAGTTCGTTTGGTTGCAGGGGACATATTAAGTTTTTATGGCCAAAATGTGCTTTTCAGGGGCTGAAAAGCATGTTTTGGCCGAGTATGATAATTTTCATTAAAACTTGATTTCTATCACTTCGAATGATGCCAAATGAATAACTTACTTGAATTGGACCATTTTACACTATGTCCATTTTAGATTTGTGTCTCCGACAGTTCGTTTGGTTGCAGGGGACATTTTCAGTTTTTATGGCCAAAATGTGCTTTTCAGGGGCTGAAAAGCATGTTTTGGCCGAGTATGATAATTTTCATTAAAACTTGATTTCTATCACTTCGAATGATGCCAAATGAATAACTTTCTTGAATTGGACCATTTTACACTATGTCCATTGTAGATTTGTGTCTCTGACAGTTCGTTTGGTTGCAGGGGACATATTCAGTTTTTATGGCCAAAATGTGCTTTTCAGGGGCTGAAAAGCATGTTTTGGCCGAGTTTGATAATTTTCATTAAAACTTGATTTCTATCACTTTGATTGATGCCAAATGAATAACTTACTTGAATTGGACCATTTTACACTATGTCCATTGTAGATTTGTGTCTCCGACAGTTCGTTTGGTTGCAGGGGACATTTTCAGTTTTTATAGCCAAAATGTGCTTTTCAGGGGCTGAAAAGCATGTTTTGGCCGAGTATGATAATTTTCATTAAAACTTGATTTCTATCACTTCGAATGATGCCAAATGAATAACTTACTTGAATTGGACCATTTTACACTATGTCCATTGTAGATTTGTGTCTCCGACAGTTTGTTTGGTTGCAGGGGACATTTTCAGTTTTTATGGCCAAAATGTGCTTTTCAAGGGGCTGAAAAGCATGTTTTGGCCGAGTATGATAAATTTCATTAAAACTTGATTTCTATCCATTTGAATGATGCCAAATGAATAACTTTCTTGAATTGGAGCATTTTACACTATGTCCATTGTAGATTTGTGTCTCTGACAGTTCGTTTGGTTGCAGGGGACATATTCAGTTTTTATGGCCAAAATGTGCTTTTCAGGGGCTGAAAAGCACGTTTTGGCAGAGTATGATAATTTTCATTAAAACTTGATTTCTATTACTTCGAATGATGCCAAATGAATAATTTGCTTGAATTGGACCATTTTACACTATGTCCATTGTAGATTTGTATCTCTGACAGTTCGTTTGGTTGCAGGGGACATATTCAGTTTTTAAGGCCAAAATGTGCTTTTCAGGGGCTGAAAAGCATGTTTTGGCCGAGTATGATAATTTTCATTAAAACTTGATTTCTATCCATTCGAATGATGCCAAATGAATAACTTACTTGAATTGGACCATTGTACACTATGTCCATTGTAGATTTGTGTCTCCGACAGTTCGTTTGGTTGCAGGGGACATATTAAGTTTTTATGGCCAAAATGTGCTTTTCAGAGGCTGAAAAGCATGTTTTGGCCGAGTATGATAATTTACATTAAAACTTAATTTCTATCACTTCGAATGATGCCAAATGAATAACTTACTTGAATTGGACCATTTTACACTATGTCCATTGTAGATTTGTGTCTCTGACAGTTCGTTTGGTTGCAGGGGACATATTAAGTTTTTATGGCCAAAATGTGCTTTTCAGGGGCTGAAAAGCATGTTTTGGCCGAGTATGATAATTTTCATTAAAACTTGATTTCTATCACTTCGAATGATGCCAAATGAATAACTTACTTGAATTGGACCATTTTACACTATGTCCATTTTAGATTTGTGTCTCCGACAGTTCGTTTGGTTGCAGGGGACATTTTCAGTTTTTATGGCCAAAATGTGCTTTTCAGGGGCTGAAAAGCATGTTTTGGCCGAGTATGATAATTTTCATTAAAACTTGATTTCTATCACTTCGAATGATGCCAAATGAATAACTTTCTTGAATTGGACCATTTTACACTATGTCCATTGTAGATTTGTGTCTCTGACAGTTCGTTTGGTTGCAGGGGACATATTCAGTTTTTATGGCCAAAATGTGCTTTTCAGGGGCTGAAAAGCATGTTTTGGCCGAGTTTGATAATTTTCATTAAAACTTGATTTCTATCACTTCGATTGATGCCAAATGAATAACTTACTTGAATTGGACCATTTTACACTATGTCCATTGTAGATTTGTGTCTCCGACAGTTCGTTTGGTTGCAGGGGACATTTTCAGTTTTTCTAGCCAAAATGTGCTTTTCAGAGGCTGAAAAGCATGTTTTGGCCGAGTATGATAATTTACATTAAAACTTAATTTCTATCACTTCGAATGATGCCAAATGAATAACTTACTTGAATTGGACCATTTTACACTATGTCCATTGTAGATTTGTGTCTCCGACAGTTTGTTTGGTTGCAGGGGACATATTAAGTTTTTATGGCCAAAATGTGCTTTTCAGGGGCTGAAAAGCATGTTTTGGCCGAGTATGATAATTTTCATTAAAACTTGATTTCTATCACTTCGAATGATGCCAAATGAATAACTTACTTGAATTGGACCATTTTACACTATGTCCATTGTAGATTTGTTTCTCTGACAGTTCGTTTGGTTGCAGGGGACATATTCATTTTAAATGGCCAAAATGTGCTTTTCAGGGGCTGAAAAGCACGTTTTGGCAGAGTATGATAATTTTCATTAAAACTTGATTTCTATACATTCGAATGATGCCAAATGAATAACTTACTTGAATTGGACCATTTTACACTATTTCCATTGTAGATTTGTGTCTCTGACAGTTCGTTTGGTTGCAGGGGACATTTTCAGTTTTTATGGCCAAAATGTGCTTTTCAGGGGCTGAAAAGCATGTTTTGGCCGAGTATGATAATTTACATTAAAACTTAATTTCTATCACTTCGAATGATGCCAAATGAATAACTTACTTGAATTGGACCATTTTACACTATGTCCATTGTAGATTTGTGTCTCTGACAGTTCGTTTGGTTGCAGGGGACATATTAAGTTTTTATGGCCAAAATGTGCTTTTCAGGGGCTGAAAAGCATGTTTTGGCCGAGTATGATAATTTTCATTAAAACTTGATTTCTATCACTTCGAATGATGCCAAATGAATAACTTACTTGAATTGGACCATTTTACACTATGTCCATTTTAGATTTGTGTCTCCGACAGTTCGTTTGGTTGCAGGGGACATTTTCAGTTTTTATGGCCAAAATGTGCTTTTCAGGGGCTGAAAAGCATGTTTTGGCCGAGTATGATAATTTTCATTAAAACTTGATTTCTATCACTTCGAATGATGCCAAATGAATAACTTTCTTGAATTGGACCATTTTACACTATGTCCATTGTAGATTTGTGTCTCTGACAGTTCGTTTGGTTGCAGGGGACATATTCAGTTTTTATGGCCAAAATGTGCTTTTCAGGGGCTGAAAAGCATGTTTTGGCCGAGTTTGATAATTTTCATTAAAACTTGATTTCTATCACTTCGATTGATGCCAAATGAATAACTTACTTGAATTGGACCATTTTACACTATGTCCATTGTAGATTTGTGTCTCCGACAGTTCGTTTGGTTGCAGGGGACATTTTCAGTTTTTATAGCCAAAATGTGCTTTTCAGGGGCTGAAAAGCATGTTTTGGCCGAGTATGATAATTTTCATTAAAACTTGATTTCTATCACTTCGAATGATGCCAAATGAATAACTTACTTGAATTGGACCATTTTACACTATGTCCATTGTAGATTTGTGTCTCCGACAGTTTGTTTGGTTGCAGGGGACATTTTCAGTTTTTATGGCCAAAATGTGCTTTTCAAGGGGCTGAAAAGCATGTTTTGGCCGAGTATGATAATTTTCATTAAAACTTGATTTCTATCCATTTGAATGATGCCAAATGAATAACTTTCTTGAATTGGAGCATTTTACACTATGTCCATTGTAGATTTGTGTCTCTGACAGTTCGTTTGGTTGCAGGGGACATATTCAGTTTTTATGGCCAAAATGTGCTTTTCAGGGGCTGAAAAGCACGTTTTGGCAGAGTATGATAATTTTCATTAAAACTTGATTTCTATTACTTCGAATGATGCCAAATGAATAATTTGCTTGAATTGGACCATTTTACACTATGTCCATTGTAGATTTGTATCTCTGACAGTTCGTTTGGTTGCAGGGGACATATTCAGTTTTTAAGGCCAAAATGTGCTTTTCAGGGGCTGAAAAGCATGTTTTGGCCGAGTATGATAATTTTCATTAAAACTTGATTTCTATCCATTCGAATGATGCCAAATGAATAACTTACTTGAATTGGACCATTGTACACTATGTCCATTGTAGATTTGTGTCTCCGACAGTTCGTTTGGTTGCAGGGGACATATTAAGTTTTTATGGCCAAAATGTGCTTTTCAGAGGCTGAAAAGCATGTTTTGGCCGAGTATGATAATTTACATTAAAACTTAATTTCTATCACTTCGAATGATGCCAAATGAATAACTTACTTGAATTGGACCATTTTACACTATGTCCATTGTAGATTTGTGTCTCTGACAGTTCGTTTGGTTGCAGGGGACATATTAAGTTTTTATGGCCAAAATGTGCTTTTCAGGGGCTGAAAAGCATGTTTTGGCCGAGTATGATAATTTTCATTAAAACTTGATTTCTATCACTTCGAATGATGCCAAATGAATAACTTACTTGAATTGGACCATTTTACACTATGTCCATTTTAGATTTGTGTCTCCGACAGTTCGTTTGGTTGCAGGGGACATTTTCAGTTTTTATGGCCAAAATGTGCTTTTCAGGGGCTGAAAAGCATGTTTTGGCCGAGTATGATAATTTTCATTAAAACTTGATTTCTATCACTTCGAATGATGCCAAATGAATAACTTTCTTGAATTGGACCATTTTACACTATGTCCATTGTAGATTTGTGTCTCTGACAGTTCGTTTGGTTGCAGGGGACATATTCAGTTTTTATGGCCAAAATGTGCTTTTCAGGGGCTGAAAAGCATGTTTTGGCCGAGTTTGATAATTTTCATTAAAACTTGATTTCTATCACTTCGATTGATGCCAAATGAATAACTTACTTGAATTGGACCATTTTACACTATGTCCATTGTAGATTTGTGTCTCCGACAGTTCGTTTGGTTGCAGGGGACATTTTCAGTTTTTCTAGCCAAAATGTGCTTTTCAGAGGCTGAAAAGCATGTTTTGGCCGAGTATGATAATTTACATTAAAACTTAATTTCTATCACTTCGAATGATGCCAAATGAATAACTTACTTGAATTGGACCATTTTACACTATGTCCATTGTAGATTTGTGTCTCCGACAGTTTGTTTGGTTGCAGGGGACATTTTCAGTTTTTATGGCCAAAATGTGCTTTTCAAGGGGCTGAAAAGCATGTTTTGGCCGAGTATGATAATTTTCATTAAAACTTGATTTCTATCCATTTGAATGATGCCAAATGAATAACTTTCTTGAATTGGAGCATTTTACACTATGTCCATTGTAGATTTGTGTCTCTGACAGTTCGTTTGGTTGCAGGGGACATATTCAGTTTTTATGGCCAAAATGTGCTTTTCAGGGGCTGAAAAGCACGTTTTGGCAGAGTATGATAATTTTCATTAAAACTTGATTTCTATTACTTCGAATGATGCCAAATGAATAACTCACTTGAATTGGACCATTTTACACTATGTCCATTGTAGATTTGTGTCTCTGACAGTTAGTTTGGTTGCAGGGGACATATTAAGTTTTTATGGCCAAAATGTGCTTTTCAGGGGCTGAAAAGCATGTTTTGGCCGAGTATGATAATTTTCATTAAAACTTGATTTCTATCACTTCGAATGATGCCAAATGAATAACTTACTTGAATTGGACCATTTTACACTATGTCCATTGTAGATTTGTTTCTCTGACAGTTCGTTTGGTTGCAGGGGACATATTCAGTTTTTATGGCCAAAATGTGCTTTTCAGGGGCTGAAAAGCACGTTTTGGCAGAGTATGATAATTTTCATTAAAACTTGATTTCTATCCATTCGAATGATGCCAAATGAATAACTTACTTGAATTGGACCATTTTACACTATTTCCATTGTAGATTTGTGTCTCTGACAGTTCGTTTGGTTGCAGGGGACATTTTCAGTTTTTATGGCCAAAATGTGCTTTTCAGGGGCTGAAAAGCATGTTTTGGCCGAGTATGATAATTTTCATTAAAACTTCATTTCTATCCATTTGAATGATGCCAAATGAATAACTTACTTGAATTGGACCATTTTACACTATGTCCATTGTAGATTTGTGTCTCCGACAGTTCGTTTGGTTGCAGGGGACATATTAAGTTTTTATGGCCAAAATGTGCTTTTCAGGGGCTGAAAAGCATGTTTTGGCCGAGTTTGATAATTTTCATTAAAACTTGATTTCTATCACTTCGATTGATGCCAAATGAATAACTTACTTGAATTGGACCATTTTACACTATGTCCATTGTAGATTTGTGTCTCCGACAGTTCGTTTGGTTGCAGGGGACATTTTCAGTTTTTATGGCCAAAATGTGCTTTTCAAGGGGCTGAAAAGCATGTTTTGGCCGAGTATGATAATTTTCATTAAAACTTGATTTCTATCCATTTGAATGATGCCAAATGAATAACTTACTTGAATTGGACCATTTTACACTATGTCCATTGTAGATTTGTGTCTCTGTCAGTTCGTTTGGTTGCAGGGGACATATTCAGTTTTTATGGCCAAAATGTGCTTTTCAGGGGCTGAAAAGCACGTTTTGGCAGAGTATGATAATTTTCATTAAAACTTGATTTCTATTACTTCGAATGATGCCAACTGAATAATTTGCTTGAATTGGACCATTTTACACTATGTCTATTGTAAATTTGTGTCTCTGACAGTTCGTTTGGTTGTAGGGGACATATTAAGTTTTTATGGCCAAAATGTGCTTTTCAGGGGCTGAAAAGCACGTTTTGGCCGAGTATGATAATTTTCATTAAAACTTGATTTCTATCCATTCGAATAATGCCAAATGAATAACTTACTTGAATTGGACCATTTTACACTATGTCCATTGTAGATTTGTGTCTCTGACAGTTCGTTTGGTTGTAGGGGACATATTAAGTTTTTATGGCCAAAATGTGCTTTTCAGGGGCTGAAAAGCACGTTTTGGCCGAGTATGATAATTTTCATTAAAACTTGATTTCTATCCATTCGAATGATGCCAAATGAATAACTTACTTGAATTGGACCATTTTACACTATGTCCATTGTAGATTTGTGTCTCTGACAGTTCGTTTGGTTGCAGGGAACATATTCAGTTTTTATGGCCAAAATGTGCTTTTCAGGGGCTGAAAAGCATGTTTTGGCCGAGTATGATAATTTTCATTAAAACTTGATTTCTATCACTTCGAATGATGCCAAATAAATAACTTACTTGAATTGGACCATTTTACACTATGTCCATTGTAGATTTGTGTCTCCGACAGTTCGTTTGGTTGCAGGGGACATTTTCAGTTTTTATGGCCAAAATGTGCTTTTCAGAGGCTGAAAAGCATGTTTTGGCAGAGTATGATAATTTTCATTAAAACTTGATTTCTATCACTTCGAATGATGCCAAATGAATAATTTACTTGAATTGGACCATTTTACACTATGTCCATTGTAGATTTGTATCTCTGACAGTTCGTTTGGTTGCAGGGGACATATTCAGTTTTTAAGGCCAAAATGTGCTTTTCAGGGGCTGAAAAGCATGCTTTGGCCGAGTATGGTAATTTTCATTAAAACTTGATTTCTATCACTTCGAATGATGCCAAATGAATAATTTGCTTGAATTGGACCATTTTACACTATGTCCATTGTAGATTTGTGTCTCTGACAGTTCGTTTGGTTGCAGGGGACATATTCAGTTTTTATGGCCAAAATGTGCTTTTCAGGGGCTGAAAAGCACGTTTTGGCAGAGTATGATAATTTTCATTAAAACTTGATTTCTATTACTTCGAATGATGCCAAATGAATAATTTGCTTGAATTGGACCATTTTACACTATGTCCATTGTAGATTTGTGTCTCTGACAGTTCGTTTGGTTGCAGGGGACATATTCAGTTTTTAAGGCCAAAATGTGCTTTTCAGGGGCTGAAAAGCATGTTTTGGCCGAGTATGATAATTTTCATTAAAACTTGATTTCTATCCATTCGAATGATGCCAAATGAATAACTTACTTGAATTGGACCATTGTACACTATGTCCATTGTAGATTTGTGTCTCCGACAGTTCGTTTGGTTGCAGGGGACATATTAAGTTTTTATGGCCAAAATGTGCTTTTCAGGGGCTGAAAAGCATGTTTTGGCCGAGTATGATAATTTTCATTAAAACTTGATTTCTATCACTTCGAATGATGCCAAATGAATAACTTACTTGAATTGGACCATTTTACACTATGTCCATTGTAGATTTGTTTCTCTGACAGTTCGTTTGGTTGCAGGGGACATATTCAGTTTTTATGGCCAAAATGTGCTTTTCAGGGGCTGAAAAGCACGTTTTGGCAGAGTATGATAATTTTCATTAAAACTTGATTTCTATCCATTCGAATGATGCCAAATGAATAACTTACTTGAATTGGACCATTTTACACTATTTCCATTGTAGATTTGTGTCTCCGACAGTTCGTTTGGTTGCAGGGGACATTTTCAGTTTTTATGGCCAAAATGTGCTTTTCAGGGGCTGAAAAGCATGTTTTGGCCGAGTATGATAATTTTCATTAAAACTTGATTTCTATCCATTTGAATGATGCCAAATGAATAACTTACTTGAATTGGACCATTTTACACTATGTCCATTGTAGATTTGTGTCTCCGACAGTTCGTTTGGTTGCAGGGGACATTTTCAGTTTTTATGGCCAAAATGTGCTTTTCAGAGGCTGAAAAGCATGTTTTGGCCGAGTATGATAATTTACATTAAAACTTAATTTCTATCACTTCGAATGATGCCAAATGAATAACTTACTTGAATTGGACCATTTTACACTATGTCCATTGTAGATTTGTGTCTCTGACAGTTCGTTTGGTTGCAGGGGACATATTAAGTTTTTATGGCCAAAATGTGCTTTTCAGGGGCTGAAAAGCATGTTTTGGCCGAGTATGATAATTTTCATTAAAACTTGATTTCTATCACTTCGAATGATGCCAAATGAATAACTTACTTGAATTGGACCATTTTACACTATGTCCATTGTAGATTTGTGTCTCCGACAGTTTGTTTGGTTGCAGGGGACATTTTCAGTTTTTATGGCCAAAATGTGCTTTTCAAGGGGCTGAAAAGCATGTTTTGGCCGAGTATGATAATTTTCATTAAAACTTGATTTCTATCCATTTGAATGATGCCAAATGAATAACTTACTTGAATTGGACCATTTTACACTATGTCCATTGTAGATTTGTGTCTCTGTCAGTTCGTTTGGTTGCAGGGGACATATTCAGTTTTTATGGCCAAAATGTGCTTTTCAGGGGCTGAAAAGCACGTTTTGGCAGAGTATGATAATTTTCATTAAAACTTGATTTCTATTACTTCGAATGATGCCAAATGAATAATTTACTTGAATTGGACCATTTTACACTATGTCCATTGTAGATTTGTGTCTCTGACAGTTCGTTTGGTTGCAGGGGACATATTCAGTTTTTAAGGCCAAAATGTGCTTTTCAGGGGCTGAAAAGCATGTTTTGGCCGAGTATGATAATTTTCATTAAAACTTGATTTCTATCCATTCGAATGATGCCAAATGAATAACTTACTTGAATTGGACCATTTTACACTATGTCCATTGTAGATTTGTGTCTCTGACAGTTCGTTTGGTTGCAGGGGACATATTCAGTTTTTATGGCCAAAATGTGCTTTTCAGGGGCTGAAAAGCATGTTTTGGCCGAGTATGATAATTTTCATTAAAACTTGATTTCTATCACTTCGAATGATGCCAAATGAATAACTTACTTGAATTGGACCATTTTACACTATGTCCATTGTAGATTTGTGTCTCCGACAGTTCGTTTGGTTGCAGGGGACATTTTCAGTTTTTATGGCCAAAATGTGCTTTTCAGAGGCTGAAAAGCATGTTTTGGCCGAGTATGATAATTTACATTAAAACTTAATTTCTATCACTTCGAATGATGCCAAATGAATAACTTACTTGAATTGGACCATTTTACACTATGTCCATTGTAGATTTGTGTCTCTGACAGTTCGTTTGGTTGCAGGGGACATATTAAGTTTTTATGGCCAAAATGTGCTTTTCAGGGGCTGAAAAGCATGTTTTGGCCGAGTATGATAATTTTCATTAAAACTTGATTTCTATCACTTCGAATGATGCCAAATGAATAACTTACTTGAATTGGACCATTTTACACTATGTCCATTGTAGATTTGTGTCTCCGACAGTTTGTTTGGTTGCAGGGGACATTTTCAGTTTTTATGGCCAAAATGTGCTTTTCAAGGGGCTGAAAAGCATGTTTTGGCCGAGTATGATAATTTTCATTAAAACTTGATTTCTATCCATTTGAATGATGCCAAATGAATAACTTACTTGAATTGGACCATTTTACACTATGTCCATTGTAGATTTGTGTCTCTGTCAGTTCGTTTGGTTGCAGGGGACATATTCAGTTTTTATGGCCAAAATGTGCTTTTCAGGGGCTGAAAAGCACGTTTTGGCAGAGTATGATAATTTTCATTAAAACTTGATTTCTATTACTTCGAATGATGCCAAATGAATAATTTGCTTGAATTGGACCATTTTACACTATGTCCATTGTAGATTTGTGTCTCTGACAGTTCGTTTGGTTGCAGGGGACATATTCAGTTTTTAAGGCCAAAATGTGCTTTTCAGGGGCTGAAAAGCATGTTTTGGCCGAGTATGATAATTTTCATTAAAACTTGATTTCTATCCATTCGAATGATGCCAAATGAATAACTTACTTGAATTGGACCATTTTACACTATGTCCATTGTAGATTTGTGTCTCTGACAGTTCGTTTGGTTGCAGGGGACATATTCAGTTTTTATGGCCAAAATGTGCTTTTCAGGGGCTGAAAAGCATGTTTTGGCCGAGTATGATAATTTTCATTAAAACTTGATTTCTATCACTTCGAATGATGCCAAATGAATAATTTGCTTGAATTGGACCATTTTACACTATGTCCATTGTAGATTTGTGTCTCTGACAGTTCGTTTGGTTGCAGGGGACATTTTCAGTTTTTATGGCCAAAATGTGCTTTTCAGAGGCTGAAAAGCATGTTTTGGCCGAGTATGATAATTTTCATTAAAACTTGATTTCTATCCATTCGAATGATGCCAAATGAATAACTTACTTGAATTGGACCATTTTACACTATGTCCATTGTAGATTTGTGTCTCTGACAGTTCGTTTGGTTGCAGGGGACATATTCAGTTTTTATGGCCAAAATGTGCTTTTCAGGGGCTGAAAAGCATGTTTTGGCCGAGTTTGATAATTTTCATTAAAACTTGATTTCTATCACTTCGATTGATGCCAAATGAATAACTTACTTGAATTGGACCATTGTACACTATGTCCATTGTAGATTTGTGTCTCCGACAGTTCGTTTGGTGGCAGGGGACATTTTCAGTTTTTATGGCCAAAATGTGCTTTTCAAAGGCTAAAAAGCATGTTTTTGCCGAGTATGATAATTTACATTAAAACTTAATTTCTATCACTTCGAATGATGCCAAATGAATAACTTACTTGAATTGGACCATTTTACACTATGTCCATTGTAGATTTGTGTCTCTGACAGTTTGTTTGGTTGCAGGGGACATATTAAGTTTTTATGGCCAAAATGTGCTTTTCAGGGGCTGAAAAGCATGTTTTGGCCGAGTATGATAATTTTCATTAAAACTTGATTTCTATCACTTCGAATGATGCCAAATGAATAACTTACTTGAATTGGACCATTTTACACTATGTCCATTGTAGATTTGTTTCTCTGACAGTTCGTTTGGTTGCAGGGGACATATTCAGTTTTTATGGCCAAAATGTGCTTTTCATGGGCTGAAAAGCACGTTTTGGCAGAGTATGATAATTTTCATTAAAACTTGATTTCTATCCATTCGAATGATGCCAAATGAATAACTTACTTGAATTGGACCATTTTACACTATTTCCTTTGTAGATTTGTGTCTCTGACAGTTCGTTTGGTTGCAGGGGACATTTTCAGTTTTTATGGCCAAAATGTGCTTTTCAGGGGCTGAAAAGCATGTTTTGGCCGAGTATGATAATTTTCATTAAAACTTGATTTCTATCACTTCGAATGATGCCAAATGAATAACTTACTTGAATTGGACCATTTTACACTATGTCCATTTTAGATTTGTGTCTCCGACAGTTCGTTTGGTTGCAGGGGACATTTTCAGTTTTTATGGCCAAAATGTGCTTTTCAGGGGCTGAAAAGCATGTTTTGGCCGAGTATGATAATTTTCATTAAAACTTGATTTCTATCCATTTGAATGATGCCAAATGAATAACTTTCTTGAATTGGACCATTTTACACTATGTCCATTGTAGATTTGTGTCTCTGACAGTTCGTTTGGTTAGGGGACATATTCAGTTTTTATGGCCAAAATGTGCTTTTCAGGGGCTGAAAAGCATGTTTTGGCCGAGTTTGATAATTTTCATTAAAACTTGATTTCTATCACTTCGATTGATGCCAAATGAATAACTTACTTGAATTGGACCATTTTACACTATGTCCATTGTAGATTTGTGTCTCCGACAGTTCGTTTGGTTGCAGGGGACATTATCAGTTTTTATGGCCAAAATGTGCTTTTCAGAGGCTGAAAAGCATGTTTTGGCCGAGTATGATAATTTACATTAAAACTTAATTTCTATCACTTCGAATGATGCCAAATGAATAATTTGCTTGAATTGGACCATTTTACACTATGTCCATTGTAGATTTGTGTCTCTGACAGTTCGTTTGGTTGCAGGGGACATTTTCAGTTTTTATGGCCAAAATGTGCTTTTCAGAGGCTGAAAAGCAAGTTTTGGCCGAGTATGATAATTTTCATTAAAACTTGATTTCTATCCATTCGAATGATGCCAAATGAATAACTTACTTGAATTGGACCATTTTACACTATGTCCATTGTAGATTTGTGTCTCTGACAGTTCGTTTGGTTGCAGGGGACATATTCAGTTTTTATGGCCAAAATGTGCTTTTCAGGGGCTGAAAAGCATGTTTTGGCCGAGTTTGATAATTTTCATTAAAACTTGATTTCTATCACTTCGATTGATGCCAAATGAATAACTTACTTGAATTGGACCATTGTACACTATGTCCATTGTAGATTTGTGTCTCCGACAGTTCGTTTGGTGGCAGGGGACATTTTCAGTTTTTATGGCCAAAATGTGCTTTTCAAAGGCTAAAAAGCATGTTTTTGCCGAGTATGATAATTTACATTAAAACTTAATTTCTATCACTTCGAATGATGCCAAATGAATAACTTACTTGAATTGGACCATTTTACACTATGTCCATTGTAGATTTGTGTCTCTGACAGTTTGTTTGGTTGCAGGGGACATATTAAGTTTTTATGGCCAAAATGTGCTTTTCAGGGGCTGAAAAGCATGTTTTGGCCGAGTATGATAATTTTCATTAAAACTTGATTTCTATCACTTCGAATGATGCCAAATGAATAACTTACTTGAATTGGACCATTTTACACTATGTCCATTGTAGATTTGTTTCTCTGACAGTTCGTTTGGTTGCAGGGGACATATTCAGTTTTTATGGCCAAAATGTGCTTTTCATGGGCTGAAAAGCACGTTTTGGCAGAGTATGATAATTTTCATTAAAACTTGATTTCTATCCATTCGAATGATGCCAAATGAATAACTTACTTGAATTGGACCATTTTACACTATTTCCTTTGTAGATTTGTGTCTCTGACAGTTCGTTTGGTTGCAGGGGACATTTTCAGTTTTTATGGCCAAAATGTGCTTTTCAGGGGCTGAAAAGCATGTTTTGGCCGAGTATGATAATTTTCATTAAAACTTGATTTCTATCACTTCGAATGATGCCAAATGAATAACTTACTTGAATTGGACCATTTTACACTATGTCCATTTTAGATTTGTGTCTCCGACAGTTCGTTTGGTTGCAGGGGACATTTTCAGTTTTTATGGCCAAAATGTGCTTTTCAGGGGCTGAAAAGCATGTTTTGGCCGAGTATGATAATTTTCATTAAAACTTGATTTCTATCCATTTGAATGATGCCAAATGAATAACTTTCTTGAATTGGACCATTTTACACTATGTCCATTGTAGATTTGTGTCTCTGACAGTTCGTTTGGTTAGGGGACATATTCAGTTTTTATGGCCAAAATGTGCTTTTCAGGGGCTGAAAAGCATGTTTTGGCCGAGTTTGATAATTTTCATTAAAACTTGATTTCTATCACTTCGATTGATGCCAAATGAATAACTTACTTGAATTGGACCATTTTACACTATGTCCATTGTAGATTTGTGTCTCCGACAGTTCGTTTGGTTGCAGGGGACATTATCAGTTTTTATGGCCAAAATGTGCTTTTCAGAGGCTGAAAAGCATGTTTTGGCCGAGTATGATAATTTACATTAAAACTTAATTTCTATCACTTCGAATGATGCCAAATGAATAACTTACTTGAATTGGACCATTTTACACTATGTCCATTGTAGATTTGTGTCTCCGACAGTTTGTTTGGTTGCAGGGGACATTTTCAGTTTTTATGGCCAAAATGTGCTTTTCAAGGGGCTGAAAAGCATGTTTTGGCCGAGTATGATAATTTTCATTAAAACTTGATTTCTATCCATTTGAATGATGCCAAATGAATAACTTACTTGAATTGGACCATTTTACACTATGTCCATTGTAGATTTGTGTCTCTGTCGGTTCGTTTGGTTGCAGGGGACATATTCAGTTTTTATGGCCAAAATGTGCTTTTCAGGGGCTGAAAAGCACGTTTTGGCAGAGTATGATAATTTTCATTAAAACTTGATTTCTATTACTTCGAATGATGCCAAATGAATAATTTGCTTGAATTGGACCATTTTACACTATGTCCATTGTAGATTTGTGTCTCTGACAGTTCGTTTGGTTGCAGGGGACATATTCAGTTTTTAAGGCCAAAATGTGCTTTTCAGGGGCTGAAAAGCATGTTTTGGCCGAGTATGATAATTTTCATTAAAACTTGATTTCTATCCATTCGAATGATGCCAAATGAATAACTTACTTGAATTGGACCATTTTACACTATGTCCATTGTAGATTTGTGTCTCTGACAGTTCGTTTGGTTGCAGGGGACATATTCAGTTTTTATGGCCAAAATGTGCTTTTCAGGGGCTGAAAAGCATGTTTTGGCCGAGTATGATAATTTTCATTAAAACTTGATTTCTATCACTTCGAATGATGCCAAATGAATAACTTACTTGAATTGGACCATTTTACACTATGTCCATTGTAGATTTGTGTCTCCGACAGTTCGTTTGGTTGCAGGGGACATTTTCAGTTTTTATGGCCAAAATGTGCTTTTCAGAGGCTGAAAAGCATGTTTTGGCCGAGTATGATAATTTTCATTAAAACTTGATTTCTATTCGAATGATGCCAAATGAATAATTTGCTTGAATTCGACCATTTTACACTATGTCCATTGTAGATTTGTGTCTCTGACAGTTCGTTTGGTTGCAGGGGACTTATTCAGTTTTTATGGCCAAAATGTGCTTTTCAGGGGCTGAAAAGCATGTTTTGGCCGAGTATGATAATTTTCATTAAAACTTGATTTCTATCACTTCGAATGATGCCAAATGAATAATTTACTTGAATTGGACCATTTTACACTATGTCCATTGTAGATTTGTATCTCTGACAGTTCGTTTGGTTGCAGGGGACATATTCAGTTTTTAAGGCCAAAATGTGCTTTTCAGGGGCTGAAAAGCATGCTTTGGCCGAGTATGGTAATTTTCATTAAAACTTGATTTCTATCACTTCGAATGATGCCAAATGAATAACTTACTTGAATTGGACCATTTTACACTATGTCCATTGTAGATTTGTGTCTCTGACAGTTCGTTTGGTTGCAGTGGACATTTTCAGTTTTTATGGCCAAAATGTGCTTTTCAGAGGCTGAAAAGCATGTTTTGGCCGAGTATGATAATTTTCATTAAAACTTGATTTCTATCACTTCGAATGATGCCAAATGAATAATTTGCTTGAATTGGACCATTTTACACTATGTCCATTGTAGATTTGTGTCTCTGACAGTTTGTTTGGTTACAGGGGACATATTCAGTTTTTATGGCCAAAATGTGCTTTTCAGGGGCTGAAAAGCATGTTTTGGCCGAGTTTGATAATTTTCATTAAAACTTGATTTCTATCACTTCGATTGATGCCAAATGAATAACTTACTTGAATTGGACCATTGTACACTATGTCCATTGTAGATTTGTGTCTCCGACAGTTCGTTTGGTTGCAGGGGACATTTTCAGTTTTTATGGCCAAAATGTGCTTTTCAGAGGCTGAAAAGCATGTTTTGGCCGAGTATGATAATTTACATTAAAACTTAATTTCTATCACTTCGAATGATGCCAAATGAATAACTTACTTGAATTGGACCATTTTACACTATGTCCATTGTAGATTTGTGTCTCTGACAATTCGTTTGGTTGCAGGGGATATATTAAGTTTTTATGGCCAAAATGTGCTTTTCAGGAGCTGAAAAGCATGTTTTGGCCGAGTATGATAATTTTCATTAAAACTTGATTTCTATCACTTCGAATGATGCCAAATGAATAACTTACTTGAATTGGACCATTTTACACTATGTCCATTGTAGATTTGTTTCTCTGACAGTTCGTTTGGTTGCAGGGGACATATTCAGTTTTTAAGGCCAAAATGTGCTTTTCAGGGGCTGAAAAGCATGCTTTGGCCGAGTATGGTAATTTTCATTAAAACTTGATTTCTATCACTTCGAATGATGCCAAATGAATAACTTACTTGAATTGGACCATTTTACACTATGTCCATTGTAGATTTGTGTCTCTGACAGTTCGTTTGGTTGCAGGGGACATTTTCAGTTTTTATGGCCAAAATGTGCTTTTCAGAGGCTGAAAAGCATGTTTTGGCCGAGTATAATAATTTTCATTAAAACTTGATTTCTATCACTTCGAATGATGCCAAATGAATAATTTGCTTGAATTGGACCATTTTACACTATGTCCATTGTAGATTTGTGTCTCTGACAGTTCGTTTGGTTACAGGGGACATATTCAGTTTTTATGGCCAAAATGTGCTTTTCAGGGGCTGAAAAGCATGTTTTGGCCGAGTTTGATAATTTTCATTAAAACTTGATTTCTATCACTTCGATTGATGCCAAATGAATAACTTACTTGAATTGGCCCATTGTACACTATGTCCATTGTAGATTTGTGTCTCCGACAGTTCGTTTGGTTGCAGGGGACATTTTCAGTTTTTATGGCCAAAATGTGCTTTTCAGAGGCTGAAAAGCATGTTTTGGCCGAGTATGATAATTTAAATTAAAACTTAATTTCTATCACTTCGAATGATGCCAAATGAATAACTTACTTGAATTGGACCATTTTACACTATGTCCATTGTAGATTTGTTTCTCTGACAGTTCGTTTGGTTGCAGGGGACATATTCAGTTTTTAAGGCCAAAATGTGCTTTTCAGGGGCTGAAAAGCATGCTTTGGCCGAGTATGGTAATTTTCATTAAAACTTGATTTCTATCACTTCGAATGATGCCAAATGAATAACTTACTTGAATTGGACCATTTTACACTATGTCCATTGTAGATTTGTGTCTCTGACATTTCGTTTGGTTGCAGGGGACATTTTCAGTTTTTATGGCCAAAATGTGCTTTTCAGAGGCTGAAAATTATGTTTTGGCCGAGTATGATAATTTTCATTAAAACTTGATTTCTATCACTTCGAATGATGCCAAATGAATAATTTGCTTGAATTGGACCATTTTACACTATGTCCATTGTAGATTTGTGTCTCTGACAGTTCGTTTGGTTACAGGGGACATATTCAGTTTTTATGGCCAAAATGTGCTTTTCAGGGGCTGAAAAGCATGTTTTGGCCGAGTTTGATAATTTTCATTAAAACTTGATTTCTATCACTTCGATTGATGCCAAATGAATAACTTACTTGAATTGGCCCATTGTACACTATGTCCATTGTAGATTTGTGTCTCTGACAGTTCGTTTGGTTGCAGGGGACATTTTCAGTTTTTATGGCCAAAATGTGCTTTTCAGAGGCTGAAAAGCATGTTTTGGCCGAGTATGATAATTTAAATTAAAACTTAATTTATATCACTTCGAATGCTGCCAAATGAATAACTTACTTGAATTGGACCATTTTACACTATGTCCATTGTAGATTTGTGTCTCTGACAGTTCGTTTGGTTACAGGGGACATATTCAGTTTTTATGGCCAAAATGTGCTTTTCAGGGGCTGAAAAGCATGTTTTGGCCGAGTTTTATAATTTTCATTAAAACTTGATTTCTATCACTTCGATTGATGCCAAATGAATAACTTACTTGAATTGGACCATTGTACACTATGTCCATTGTAGATTTGTGTCTCTGACAGTTCGTTTGGTTGCAGGGGATATATTAAGTTTTTATGGCCAAAATGTGCTTTTCAGGGGCTGAAAAGCATGTTTTGGCCGAGTATGATAATTTTCATTAAAACTTGATTTCTATCACTTCGAATGATGCCAAATGAATAACTTACTTGAATTGGACCATTTTACACTATGTCCATTGTAGATTTGTTTCTCTGACAGTTCGTTTGGTTGCAGGGGACATATTCAGTTTTTAAGGCCAAAATGTGCTTTTCAGGGGCTGAAAAGCATGCTTTGGCCGAGTATGGTAATTTTCATTAAAACTTGATTTCTATCACTTCGAATGATGCCAAATGAATAACTTACTTGAATTGGACCATTTTACACTATGTCCATTGTAGATTTGTGTCTCTGACAGTTCGTTTGGTTGCAGGGGACATTTTCAGTTTTTATGGCCAAAATGTGCTTTTCAGAGGCTGAAAAGCATGTTTTGGCCGAGTATGATAATTTTCATTAAAACTTGATTTCTATCACTTCGAATGATGCCAAATGAATAATTTGCTTGAATTGGACCATTGTACACTATGTCCATTGTAGATTTGTGTCTCCGACAGTTCGTTTGGTTGCATGGGACATTTTCAGTTTTTATGGCCAAAATGTGCTTTTCATAGGCTGAAAAGCATGTTTTGGCCGAGTATGATAATTTACATTAAAACTTAATTTCTATCACTTCGAATGATGCCAAATGAATAACTTACTTGAATTGGACCATTTTACACTATGTCCATTGTAGATTTGTGTCTCTGACAGTTCGTTTGGTTGCAGGGGATATATTAAGTTTTTATGGCCAAAATGTGCTTTTCAGGGGCTGAAAAGCATGTTTTGGCCGAGTATGATAATTTTCATTAAAACTTGATTTCTATCACTTCGAATGATGCCAAATGAATAACTTACTTGAATTTGACCATTTTACACTATGTCCATTGTAGATTTGTTTCTCTGACAGTTCGTTTGGTTGCAGGGGACATATTCAGTTTTTAAGGCCAAAATGTGCTTTTCAGGGGCTGAAAAGCATGCTTTGGCCGAGTATGGTAATTTTCATTAAAACTTGATTTCTATCACTTCGAATGATGCCAAATGAATAACTTACTTGAATTGGACCATTTTACACTATGTCCATTGTAGATTTGTGTCTCTGACAGTTCGTTTGGTTGCAGGGGACATTTTCAGTTTTTATGGCCAAAATGTGCTTTTCAGAGGCTGAAAAGCATGTTTTGGCCGAGTATGATAATTTTCATTAAAACTTGATTTCTATCACTTCGAATGATGCCAAATGAATAATTTGCTTGAATTGGACCATTTTACACTATGTCCATTGTAGATTTGTGTCTCTGACAGTTCGTTTGGTTGCAGGGGACATATTCAGTTTTTAAGGCCAAAATGTGCTTTTCAGGGGCTGAAAAGCATGTTTTGGCCGAGTATGATAATTTTCATTAAAACTTGATTTCTATCCATTCGAATGATGCCAAATGAATAACTTACTTGAATTGGACCATTTTACACTATGTCCATTGTAGATTTGTGTCTCTGACAGTTCGTTTGGTTGCAGGGGACTTATTCAGTTTTTATGGCCAAAATGTGCTTTTCAGGGGCTGAAAAGCATGTTTTGGCCGAGTATGATAATTTTCATTAAAACTTGATTTCTATCACTTCGAATGATGCCAAATGAATAATTTACTTGAATTGGACCATTTTACACTATGTCCATTGTAGATTTGTATCTCTGACAGTTCGTTTGGTTGCAGGGGACATATTCAGTTTTTAAGGCCAAAATGTGCTTTTCAGGGGCTGAAAAGCATGCTTTGGCCGAGTATGGTAATTTTCATTAAAACTTGATTTCTATCACTTCGAATGATGCCAAATGAATAACTTACTTGAATTGGACCATTTTACACTATGTCCATTGTAGATTTGTGTCTCTGACAGTTCGTTTGGTTGCAGGGGACATTTTCAGTTTTTATGGCCAAAATGTGCTTTTCAGAGGCTGAAAAGCATGTTTTGGCCGAGTATGATAATTTTCATTAAAACTTGATTTCTATCACTTCGAATGATGCCAAATGAATAATTTGCTTGAATTGGACCATTTTACACTATGTCCATTGTAGATTTATGTCTCTAACAGTTCGTTTGGTTACAGGGGACATATTCAGTTTTTATGGCCAAAATGTGCTTTTCAGGGGCTGAAAAGCATGTTTTGGCCGAGTTTGATAATTTTCATTAAAACTTGATTTCTATCACTTCGATTGATGCCAAATGAATAACTTACTTGAATTGGACCATTGTACACTATGTCCATTGTAGATTTGTGTCTCCGACAGTTCGTTTGGTTGCAGGGGACATTTTCAGTTTTTATGGCCAAAATGTGCTTTTCAGAGGCTGAAAAGCATGTTTTGGCCGAGTATGATAATTTACATTAAAACTTAATTTCTATCACTTCGAATGATGCCAAATGAATAACTTACTTGAATTGGACCATTTTACACTATGTCCATTGTAGATTTGTGTCTCTGACAGTTCGTTTGGTTGCAGGGGATATATTAAGTTTTTATGGCCAAAATGTGCTTTTCAGGGGCTGAAAAGCATGTTTTGGCCGAGTATGATAATTTTCATTAAAACTTGATTTCTATCACTTCGAATGATGCCAAATGAATAACTTACTTGAATTGGACCATTTTACACTATGTCCATTGTAGATTTGTTTCTCTGACAGTTCGTTTGGTTGCAGGGGACATATTCAGTTTTTAAGGCCAAAATGTGCTTTTCAGGGGCTGAAAAGCATGTTTTGGCCGAGTATGATAATTTTCATTAAAACTTGATTTCTATCACTTCGAATGATGCCAAATGAATAATTTACTTGAATTGGACCATTTTACACTATGTCCATTGTAGATTTGTATCTCTGACAGTTCGTTTGGTTGCAGGGGACATATTCAGTTTTTAAGGCCAAAATGTGCTTTTCAGGGGCTGAAAAGCATGCTTTGGCCGAGTATGGTAATTTTCATTAAAACTTGATTTCTATCACTTCGAATGATGCCAAATGAATAACTTACTTGAATTGGACCATTTTACACTATGTCCATTGTAGATTTGTGTCTCTGACAGTTCGTTTGGTTGCAGGGGACATTTTCAGTTTTTATGGCCAAAATGTGCTTTTCAGAGGCTGAAAAGCATGTTTTGGCCGAGTATGATAATTTTCATTAAAACTTGATTTCTATCACTTCGAATGATGCCAAATGAATAATTTGCTTGAATTGGACCATTGTACACTATGTCCATTGTAGATTTGTGTCTCTGACAGTTCGTTTGGTTGCAGGGGACATATTCAGTTTTTAAGGCCAAAATGTGCTTTTCATGGGCTGAAAAGCATGTTTTGGCCGAGTATGATAATTTTCATTAAAACTTAATTTCTATCTCTTCGAATGATGCCAAATGAATAACTTACTTGAATTGGACCATTTTACACTATGTCCATTGTAGATTTGTGTCTCTGACAGTTTGTTTGGTTGCAGGGGACATATTCAGTTTTTATGGCCAAAATGTGCTTTTCAGGGGCTGAAAAGCATGTTTTGGCCGAGTTTGATAATTTTCATTAAAACTTGATTTCTATCACTTCGATTGATGCCAAATGAATAACTTACTTGAATTGGACCATTGTACACTATGTCCATTGTAGATTTTTGTCTTTCCGACAGTTCGTTTGGTTGCAGGGGACATTTTCAGTTTTTATGGCCAAAATGTGCTTTTCAGGGGCTGAAAAGCATGTTTTGGCCGAGTATGATAATTTTCATTAAAACTTGATTTCTATCACTTCGAATGATGCCAAATGAATAACTTACTTGAATTGGACCATTTTACACTATGTCCATTGTAGATTTGTGTCTCTGACAGTTCGTTTGGTTGCAGGGGACATATTCAGTTTTTATGGCCAAAATGTGCTTTTCAGGGGCTGAAAAGCATGTTTTGGCCGAGTATGATAATTTTCATTAAAACTTGATTTCTATCCATTCGAATGATGCCAAATGAATAACTTACTTGAATTGGACCATTTTACACTATGTCCATTGTAGATTTGTGTCTCTGACAGTTCGTTTGGTTGCAGGGGACTTATTCAGTTTTTATGGCCAAAATGTGCTTTTCAGGGGCTGAAAAGCATGTTTTGGCCGAGTATGATAATTTTCATTAAAACTTGATTTCTATCACTTCGAATGATGCCAAATGAATAATTTACTTGAATTGGACCATTTTACACTATGTCCATTGTAGATTTGTATCTCTGACAGTTCGTTTGGTTGCAGGGGACATATTCAGTTTTTAAGGCCAAAATGTGCTTTTCAGGGGCTGAAAAGCATGCTTTGGCCGAGTATGGTAATTTTCATTAAAACTTGATTTCTATCACTTCGAATGATGCCAAATGAATAACTTACTTGAATTGGACCATTTTACACTATGTCCATTGTAGATTTGTGTCTCTGACAGTTCGTTTGGTTGCAGGGGACATTTTCAGTTTTTAAGGCCAAAATGTGCTTTTCAGGGGCTGAAAAGCATGTTTTGGCCGAGTATGATAATTTTCATTAAAACTTGATTTCTATCACTTCGAATGATGCCAAATGAATAACTTACTTGAATTGGACCATTTTACTCTATGTCCATTGTAGATTTGTTTCTCTGACAGTTCGTTTGGTTGCAGGGGACATATTCAGTTTTTAAGGCCAAAATGTGCTTTTCAGGGGCTGAAAAGCATGCTTTGGCCGAGTATGGTAATTTTCATTAAAACTTGATTTCTATCACTTCGAATGATGCCAAATGAATAACTTACTTGAATTGGACCATTTTACACTATGTCCATTGTAGATTTGTGTCTCCGACAGTTCGTTTGGTTGCAGGGGACATTTTCAGTTTTTATGGCCAAAATGTGCTTTTCAGAGGCTGAAAAGCATGTTTTGGCCGAGTATGATAATTTTCATTAAAACTTGATTTCTATCACTTCGAATGATGCCAAAAGAATAATTTGCTTGAATTGGACCATTTTACACTATGTCCATTGTAGATTTGTGTCTCTGACAGTTCGTTTGGTTGCAGGGGACATATTCAGTTTTTAAGGCCAAAATGTGCTTTTCAGGGGCTGAAAAGCATGTTTTGGCCGAGTATGATAATTTTCATTAAAACTTGTAGTGTAAAATGTAGTGTAAAATGGTCCAATTCAAGTAAATTATTCATTTGGCATCATTCGAAGTGATAGAAATCAAGTTTTAATGAAAATTATCATACTCGGCCAAAACATGCTTTTCAGCCCCTGAAAAGCATTTCAGGGGCTGAAAAGCATGTTTTGGCCGAGTATGATAATTTTCATTAAAACTTGATTTCTATCACTTCGAATGATGCCAAATGAATAATTTACTTGAATTGGACCATTTTACACTATGTCCATTGTAGATTTGTATCTCTGACAGTTCGTTTGGATGCAGGGGACATATTCAGTTTTTAAGGCCAAAATGTGCTTTTCAGGGGCTGAAAAGCATGCTTTGGCCGAGTATGGTAATTTTCATTAAAACTTGATTTCTATCACTTCGAATGATGCCAAATGAATAACTTACTTGAATTGGACCATTTTACACTATGTCCATTGTAGATTTGTGTCTCTGACAGTTCGTTTGGTTGCAGGGGACATTTTCAGTTTTTATGGCCAAAATGTGCTTTTCAGAGGCTGAAAAGCATGTTTTGGCCGAGTATGATAATTTTCATTAAAACTTGATTTCTATCCATTCGAATGATGCCAAATGAATAACTTACTTGAATTGGACCATTTTACACTATGTCCATTGTAGATTTGTGTCTCTGACAGTTCGTTTGGTTGCAGGGGACTTATTCAGTTTTTGTGGCCAAAATGTGCTTTTCAGGGGCTGAAAAGCATGTTTTGGCCGAGTATGATAATTTTCATTAAAACTTGATTTCTATCACTTCGAATGATGCCAAATGAATAATTTACTTGAATTGGACCATTTTACACTATGTCCATTGTAGATTTGTATCTCTGACAGTTCGTTTGGATGCAGGGGACATATTCAGTTTTTAAGGCCAAAATGTGCTTTTCAGGGGCTGAAAAGCATGCTTTGGCCGAGTATGGTAATTTTCATTAAAACTTGATTTCTATCACTTCGAATGATGCCAAATGAATAACTTACTTGAATTGGACCATTTTACACTATGTCCATTGTAGATTTGTGTCTCTGACAGTTCGTTTGGTTGCAGGGGACATATTCAGTTTTTATGGCCAAAATGTGCTTTTCAGGGGCTGAAAAGCATGTTTTGGCCGAGTATGATAATTTTCATTAAAACTTGATTTCTATCCATTCGAATGATGCCAAATGAATAACTTACTTGAATTGGACCATTTTACACTATGTCCATTGTAGATTTGTGTCTCTGACAGTTCGTTTGGTTGCAGGGGACTTATTCAGTTTTTATGGCCAAAATGTGCTTTTCAGGGGCTGAAAAGCATGTTTTGGCCGAGTATGATAATTTTCATTAAAACTTGATTTCTATCACTTCGAATGATGCCAAATGAATAATTTACTTGAATTGGACCATTTTACACTATGTCCATTGTAGATTTGTATCTCTGACAGTTCGTTTGGTTGCAGGGGACATATTCAGTTTTTAAGGCCAAAATGTGCTTTTCAGGGGCTGAAAAGCATGCTTTGGCCGAGTATGGTAATTTTCATTAAAACTTGATTTCTATCACTTCGAATGATGCCAAATGAATAACTTACTTGAATTGGACCATTTTACACTATGTCCATTGTAGATTTGTGTCTCTGACAGTTCGTTTGGTTGCAGGGGACATTTTCAGTTTTTAAGGCCAAAATGTGCTTTTCAGGGGCTGAAAAGCATGTTTTGGCCGAGTATGATAATTTTCATTAAAACTTGATTTCTATCACTTCGAATGATGCCAAATGAATAACTTACTTGAATTGGACCATTTTACTCTATGTCCATTGTAGATTTGTTTCTCTGACAGTTCGTTTGGTTGCAGGGGACATATTCAGTTTTTAAGGCCAAAATGTGCTTTTCAGGGGCTGAAAAGCATGCTTTGGCCGAGTATGGTAATTTTCATTAAAACTTGATTTCTATCACTTCGAATGATGCCAAATGAATAACTTACTTGAATTGGACCATTTTACACTATGTCCATTGTAGATTTGTGTCTCCGACAGTTCGTTTGGTTGCAGGGGACATTTTCAGTTTTTATGGCCAAAATGTGCTTTTCAGAGGCTGAAAAGCATGTTTTGGCCGAGTATGATAATTTTCATTAAAACTTGATTTCTATCACTTCGAATGATGCCAAAAGAATAATTTGCTTGAATTGGACCATTTTACACTATGTCCATTGTAGATTTGTGTCTCTGACAGTTCGTTTGGTTGCAGGGGACATATTCAGTTTTTAAGGCCAAAATGTGCTTTTCAGGGGCTGAAAAGCATGTTTTGGCCGAGTATGATAATTTTCATTAAAACTTGTAGTGTAAAATGTAGTGTAAAATGGTCCAATTCAAGTAAATTATTCATTTGGCATCATTCGAAGTGATAGAAATCAAGTTTTAATGAAAATTATCATACTCGGCCAAAACATGCTTTTCAGCCCCTGAAAAGCATTTCAGGGGCTGAAAAGCATGTTTTGGCCGAGTATGATAATTTTCATTAAAACTTGATTTCTATCACTTCGAATGATGCCAAATGAATAATTTACTTGAATTGGACCATTTTACACTATGTCCATTGTAGATTTGTATCTCTGACAGTTCGTTTGGATGCAGGGGACATATTCAGTTTTTAAGGCCAAAATGTGCTTTTCAGGGGCTGAAAAGCATGCTTTGGCCGAGTATGGTAATTTTCATTAAAACTTGATTTCTATCACTTCGAATGATGCCAAATGAATAACTTACTTGAATTGGACCATTTTACACTATGTCCATTGTAGATTTGTGTCTCTGACAGTTCGTTTGGTTGCAGGGGACATTTTCAGTTTTTATGGCCAAAATGTGCTTTTCAGAGGCTGAAAAGCATGTTTTGGCCGAGTATGATAATTTTCATTAAAACTTGATTTCTATCCATTCGAATGATGCCAAATGAATAACTTACTTGAATTGGACCATTTTACACTATGTCCATTGTAGATTTGTGTCTCTGACAGTTCGTTTGGTTGCAGGGGACTTATTCAGTTTTTGTGGCCAAAATGTGCTTTTCAGGGGCTGAAAAGCATGTTTTGGCCGAGTATGATAATTTTCATTAAAACTTGATTTCTATCACTTCGAATGATGCCAAATGAATAATTTACTTGAATTGGACCATTTTACACTATGTCCATTGTAGATTTGTATCTCTGACAGTTCGTTTGGATGCAGGGGACATATTCAGTTTTTAAGGCCAAAATGTGCTTTTCAGGGGCTGAAAAGCATGCTTTGGCCGAGTATGGTAATTTTCATTAAAACTTGATTTCTATCACTTCGAATGATGCCAAATGAATAACTTACTTGAATTGGACCATTTTACACTATGTCCATTGTAGATTTGTGTCTCTGACAGTTCGTTTGGTTGCAGGGGACATATTCAGTTTTTATGGCCAAAATGTGCTTTTCAGGGGCTGAAAAGCATGTTTTGGCCGAGTATGATAATTTTCATTAAAACTTGATTTCTATCCATTCGAATGATGCCAAATGAATAACTTACTTGAATTGGACCATTTTACACTATGTCCATTGTAGATTTGTGTCTCTGACAGTTCGTTTGGTTGCAGGGGACTTATTCAGTTTTTATGGCCAAAATGTGCTTTTCAGGGGCTGAAAAGCATGTTTTGGCCGAGTATGATAATTTTCATTAAAACTTGATTTCTATCACTTCGAATGATGCCAAATGAATAATTTACTTGAATTGGACCATTTTACACTATGTCCATTGTAGATTTGTATCTCTGACAGTTCGTTTGGTTGCAGGGGACATATTCAGTTTTTAAGGCCAAAATGTGCTTTTCAGGGGCTGAAAAGCATGCTTTGGCCGAGTATGGTAATTTTCATTAAAACTTGATTTCTATCACTTCGAATGATGCCAAATGAATAACTTACATGAATTGGACCATTTTACACTATGTCCATTGTAGATTTGTGTCTCTGACAGTTCGTTTGGTTGCAGGGGACATTTTCAGTTTTTAAGGCCAAAATGTGCTTTTCAGGGGCTGAAAAGCATGTTTTGGCCGAGTATGATAATTTTCATTAAAACTTGATTTCTATCACTTCGAATGATGCCAAATGAATAACTTACTTGAATTGGACCATTTTACTCTATGTCCATTGTAGATTTGTTTCTCTGACAGTTCGTTTGGTTGCAGGGGACATATTCAGTTTTTAAGGCCAAAATGTGCTTTTCAGGGGCTGAAAAGCATGCTTTGGCCGAGTATGGTAATTTTCATTAAAACTTGATTTCTATCACTTCGAATGATGCCAAATGAATAACTTACTTGAATTGGACCATTTTACACTATGTCCATTGTAGATTTGTGTCTCCGACAGTTCGTTTGGTTGCAGGGGACATTTTCAGTTTTTATGGCCAAAATGTGCTTTTCAGAGGCTGAAAAGCATGTTTTGGCCGAGTATGATAATTTTCATTAAAACTTGATTTCTATCACTTCGAATGATGCCAAAAGAATAATTTGCTTGAATTGGACCATTTTACACTATGTCCATTGTAGATTTGTGTCTCTGACAGTTCGTTTGGTTGCAGGGGACATATTCAGTTTTTAAGGCCAAAATGTGCTTTTCAGGGGCTGAAAAGCATGTTTTGGCCGAGTATGATAATTTTCATTAAAACTTGATTTCTATCCATTCGAATGATGCCAAATGAATAACTTACTTGAATTGGACCATTTTACACTATGTCCATTGTAGATTTGTGTCTCTGACAGTTCGTTTGGTTGCAGGGGACTTATTCAGTTTTTGTGGCCAAAATGTGCTTTTCAGGGGCTGAAAAGCATGTTTTGGCCGAGTATGATAATTTTCATTAAAACTTGATTTCTATCACTTCGAATGATGCCAAATGAATAATTTACTTGAATTGGACCATTTTACACTATGTCCATTGTAGATTTGTATCTCTGACAGTTCGTTTGGATGCAGGGGACATATTCAGTTTTTAAGGCCAAAATGTGCTTTTCAGGGGCTGAAAAGCATGCTTTGGCCGAGTATGGTAATTTTCATTAAAACTTGATTTCTATCACTTCGAATGATGCCAAATGAATAACTTACTTGAATTGGACCATTTTACACTATGTCCATTGTAGATTTGTGTCTCTGACAGTTCGTTTGGTTGCAGGGGACATTTTCAGTTTTTATGGCCAAAATGTGCTTTTCAGAGGCTGAAAAGCATGTTTTGGCCGAGTATGATAATTTTCATTAAAACTTGATTTCTATCACTTCGAATGATGCCAAATGAATAATTTGCTTGAATTGGACCATTTTACACTATGTCCATTGTAGATTTGTGTCTCTTACAGTTCGTTTGGTTACAGGGGACATATTCAGTTTTTATGGCCAAAATGTGCTTTTCAGAGGCTGAAAAGCATGTTTTGGCCGAGTATGATAATTTTCATTAAAACTTGATTTCTATCACTTCGATTGATGCCAAATGAATAACTTACTTGAATTGGACCATTGTACACTATGTCCATTGTAGATTTTTGTCTTTCCGACAGTTCGTTTGGTTGCAGGGGACATTTTCAGTTTTTATGGCCAAAATGTGCTTTTCAGGGGCTGAAAAGCATGTTTTGGCCGAGTATGATAATTTTCATTAAAACTTGATTTCTATCACTTCGAATGATGCCAAATGAATAACTTACTTGAATTGGACCATTTTACACTATGTCCATTGTAGATTTGTGTCTCTGACAGTTCGTTTGGTTGCAGGGGACATATTCAGTTTTTATGGCCAAAATGTGCTTTTCAGGGGCTGAAAAGCATGTTTTGGCCGAGTATGATAATTTTCATTAAAACTTGATTTCTATCCATTCGAATGATGCCAAATGAATAACTTACTTGAATTGGACCATTTTACACTATGTCCATTGTAGATTTGTGTCTCTGACAGTTCGTTTGGTTGCAGGGGACTTATTCAGTTTTTATGGCCAAAATGTGCTTTTCAGGGGCTGAAAAGCATGTTTTGGCCGAGTATGATAATTTTCATTAAAACTTGATTTCTATCACTTCGAATGATGCCAAATGAATAATTTACTTGAATTGGACCATTTTACACTATGTCCATTGTAGATTTGTATCTCTGACAGTTCGTTTGGTTGCAGGGGACATATTCAGTTTTTAAGGCCAAAATGTGCTTTTCAGGGGCTGAAAAGCATGCTTTGGCCGAGTATGGTAATTTTCATTAAAACTTGATTTCTATCACTTCGAATGATGCCAAATGAATAACTTACTTGAATTGGACCATTTTACACTATGTCCATTGTAGATTTGTGTCTCTGACAGTTCGTTTGGTTGCAGGGGACATTTTCAGTTTTTAAGGCCAAAATGTGCTTTTCAGGGGCTGAAAAGCATGTTTTGGCCGAGTATGATAATTTTCATTAAAACTTGATTTCTATCACTTCGAATGATGCCAAATGAATAACTTACTTGAATTGGACCATTTTACTCTATGTCCATTGTAGATTTGTTTCTCTGACAGTTCGTTTGGTTGCAGGGGACATATTCAGTTTTTAAGGCCAAAATGTGCTTTTCAGGGGCTGAAAAGCATGCTTTGGCCGAGTATGGTAATTTTCATTAAAACTTGATTTCTATCACTTCGAATGATGCCAAATGAATAACTTACTTGAATTGGACCATTTTACACTATGTCCATTGTAGATTTGTGTCTCCGACAGTTCGTTTGGTTGCAGGGGACATTTTCAGTTTTTATGGCCAAAATGTGCTTTTCAGAGGCTGAAAAGCATGTTTTGGCCGAGTATGATAATTTTCATTAAAACTTGATTTCTATCACTTCGAATGATGCCAAAAGAATAATTTGCTTGAATTGGACCATTTTACACTATGTCCATTGTAGATTTGTGTCTCTGACAGTTCGTTTGGTTGCAGGGGACATATTCAGTTTTTAAGGCCAAAATGTGCTTTTCAGGGGCTGAAAAGCATGTTTTGGCCGAGTATGATAATTTTCATTAAAACTTGATTTCTATCCATTCGAATGATGCCAAATGAATAACTTACTTGAATTGGACCATTTTACACTATGTCCATTGTAGATTTGTGTCTCTGACAGTTCGTTTGGTTGCAGGGGACTTATTCAGTTTTTGTGGCCAAAATGTGCTTTTCAGGGGCTGAAAAGCATGTTTTGGCCGAGTATGATAATTTTCATTAAAACTTGATTTCTATCACTTCGAATGATGCCAAATGAATAATTTACTTGAATTGGACCATTTTACACTATGTCCATTGTAGATTTGTATCTCTGACAGTTCGTTTGGATGCAGGGGACATATTCAGTTTTTAAGGCCAAAATGTGCTTTTCAGGGGCTGAAAAGCATGCTTTGGCCGAGTATGGTAATTTTCATTAAAACTTGATTTCTATCACTTCGAATGATGCCAAATGAATAACTTACTTGAATTGGACCATTTTACACTATGTCCATTGTAGATTTGTGTCTCTGACAGTTCGTTTGGTTGCAGGGGACATTTTCAGTTTTTATGGCCAAAATGTGCTTTTCAGAGGCTGAAAAGCATGTTTTGGCCGAGTATGATAATTTTCATTAAAACTTGATTTCTATCCATTCGAATGATGCCAAATGAATAACTTACTTGAATTGGACCATTTTACACTATGTCCATTGTAGATTTGTGTCTCTGACAGTTCGTTTGGTTGCAGGGGACTTATTCAGTTTTTGTGGCCAAAATGTGCTTTTCAGGGGCTGAAAAGCATGTTTTGGCCGAGTATGATAATTTTCATTAAAACTTGATTTCTATCACTTCGAATGATGCCAAATGAATAATTTACTTGAATTGGACCATTTTACACTATGTCCATTGTAGATTTGTATCTCTGACAGTTCGTTTGGATGCAGGGGACATATTCAGTTTTTAAGGCCAAAATGTGCTTTTCAGGGGCTGAAAAGCATGCTTTGGCCGAGTATGGTAATTTTCATTAAAACTTGATTTCTATCACTTCGAATGATGCCAAATGAATAACTTACTTGAATTGGACCATTTTACACTATGTCCATTGTAGATTTGTGTCTCTGACAGTTCGTTTGGTTGCAGGGGACATATTCAGTTTTTATGGCCAAAATGTGCTTTTCAGGGGCTGAAAAGCATGTTTTGGCCGAGTATGATAATTTTCATTAAAACTTGATTTCTATCCATTCGAATGATGCCAAATGAATAACTTACTTGAATTGGACCATTTTACACTATGTCCATTGTAGATTTGTGTCTCTGACAGTTCGTTTGGTTGCAGGGGACTTATTCAGTTTTTATGGCCAAAATGTGCTTTTCAGGGGCTGAAAAGCATGTTTTGGCCGAGTATGATAATTTTCATTAAAACTTGATTTCTATCACTTCGAATGATGCCAAATGAATAATTTACTTGAATTGGACCATTTTACACTATGTCCATTGTAGATTTGTATCTCTGACAGTTCGTTTGGTTGCAGGGGACATATTCAGTTTTTAAGGCCAAAATGTGCTTTTCAGGGGCTGAAAAGCATGCTTTGGCCGAGTATGGTAATTTTCATTAAAACTTGATTTCTATCACTTCGAATGATGCCAAATGAATAACTTACTTGAATTGGACCATTTTACACTATGTCCATTGTAGATTTGTGTCTCTGACAGTTCGTTTGGTTGCAGGGGACATTTTCAGTTTTTAAGGCCAAAATGTGCTTTTCAGGGGCTGAAAAGCATGTTTTGGCCGAGTATGATAATTTTCATTAAAACTTGATTTCTATCACTTCGAATGATGCCAAATGAATAACTTACTTGAATTGGACCATTTTACTCTATGTCCATTGTAGATTTGTTTCTCTGACAGTTCGTTTGGTTGCAGGGGACATATTCAGTTTTTAAGGCCAAAATGTGCTTTTCAGGGGCTGAAAAGCATGCTTTGGCCGAGTATGGTAATTTTCATTAAAACTTGATTTCTATCACTTCGAATGATGCCAAATGAATAACTTACTTGAATTGGACCATTTTACACTATGTCCATTGTAGATTTGTGTCTCCGACAGTTCGTTTGGTTGCAGGGGACATTTTCAGTTTTTATGGCCAAAATGTGCTTTTCAGAGGCTGAAAAGCATGTTTTGGCCGAGTATGATAATTTTCATTAAAACTTGATTTCTATCACTTCGACTGATGCCAAAAGAATAATTTGCTTGAATTGGACCATTTTACACTATGTCCATTGTAGATTTGTGTCTCTGACAGTTCGTTTGGTTGCAGGGGACATATTCAGTTTTTAAGGCCAAAATGTGCTTTTCAGGGGCTGAAAAGCATGTTTTGGCCGAGTATGATAATTTTCATTAAAACTTGATTTCTATCCATTCGAATGATGCCAAATGAATAACTTACTTGAATTGGACCATTTTACACTATGTCCATTGTAGATTTGTGTCTCTGACAGTTCGTTTGGTTGCAGGGGACTTATTCAGTTTTTGTGGCCAAAATGTGCTTTTCAGGGGCTGAAAAGCATGTTTTGGCCGAGTATGATAATTTTCATTAAAACTTGATTTCTATCACTTCGAATGATGCCAAATGAATAATTTACTTGAATTGGACCATTTTACACTATGTCCATTGTAGATTTGTATCTCTGACAGTTCGTTTGGATGCAGGGGACATATTCAGTTTTTAAGGCCAAAATGTGCTTTTCAGGGGCTGAAAAGCATGCTTTGGCCGAGTATGGTAATTTTCATTAAAACTTGATTTCTATCACTTCGAATGATGCCAAATGAATAACTTACTTGAATTGGACCATTTTACACTATGTCCATTGTAGATTTGTGTCTCTGACAGTTCGTTTGGTTGCAGGGGACATTTTCAGTTTTTATGGCCAAAATGTGCTTTTCAGAGGCTGAAAAGCATGTTTTGGCCGAGTATGATAATTTTCATTAAAACTTGATTTCTATCACTTCGAATGATGCCAAATGAATAATTTGCTTGAATTGGACCATTTTACACTATGTCCATTGTAGATTTGTGTCTCTTACAGTTCGTTTGGTTACAGGGGACATATTCAGTTTTTATGGCCAAAATGTGCTTTTCAGAGGCTGAAAAGCATGTTTTGGCCGAGTATGATAATTTTCATTAAAACTTGATTTCTATCACTTCGATTGATGCCAAATGAATAACTTACTTGAATTGGACCATTGTACACTATGTCCATTGTAGATTTTTGTCTTTCCGACAGTTCGTTTGGTTGCAGGGGACATTTTCAGTTTTTATGGCCAAAATGTGCTTTTCAGGGGCTGAAAAGCATGTTTTGGCCGAGTATGATAATTTTCATTAAAACTTGATTTCTATCACTTCGAATGATGCCAAATGAATAACTTACTTGAATTGGACCATTTTACACTATGTCCATTGTAGATTTGTGTCTCTGACAGTTCGTTTGGTTGCAGGGGACATATTCAGTTTTTATGGCCAAAATGTGCTTTTCAGGGGCTGAAAAGCATGTTTTGGCCGAGTATGATAATTTTCATTAAAACTTGATTTCTATCCATTCGAATGATGCCAAATGAATAACTTACTTGAATTGGACCATTTTACACTATGTCCATTGTAGATTTGTGTCTCTGACAGTTCGTTTGGTTGCAGGGGACTTATTCAGTTTTTATGGCCAAAATGTGCTTTTCAGGGGCTGAAAAGCATGTTTTGGCCGAGTATGATAATTTTCATTAAAACTTGATTTCTATCACTTCGAATGATGCCAAATGAATAATTTACTTGAATTGGACCATTTTACACTATGTCCATTGTAGATTTGTATCTCTGACAGTTCGTTTGGTTGCAGGGGACATATTCAGTTTTTAAGGCCAAAATGTGCTTTTCAGGGGCTGAAAAGCATGCTTTGGCCGAGTATGGTAATTTTCATTAAAACTTGATTTCTATCACTTCGAATGATGCCAAATGAATAACTTACTTGAATTGGACCATTTTACACTATGTCCATTGTAGATTTGTGTCTCTGACAGTTCGTTTGGTTGCAGGGGACATTTTCAGTTTTTAAGGCCAAAATGTGCTTTTCAGGGGCTGAAAAGCATGTTTTGGCCGAGTATGATAATTTTCATTAAAACTTGATTTCTATCACTTCGAATGATGCCAAATGAATAACTTACTTGAATTGGACCATTTTACTCTATGTCCATTGTAGATTTGTTTCTCTGACAGTTCGTTTGGTTGCAGGGGACATATTCAGTTTTTAAGGCCAAAATGTGCTTTTCAGGGGCTGAAAAGCATGCTTTGGCCGAGTATGGTAATTTTCATTAAAACTTGATTTCTATCACTTCGAATGATGCCAAATGAATAACTTACTTGAATTGGACCATTTTACACTATGTCCATTGTAGATTTGTGTCTCCGACAGTTCGTTTGGTTGCAGGGGACATTTTCAGTTTTTATGGCCAAAATGTGCTTTTCAGAGGCTGAAAAGCATGTTTTGGCCGAGTATGATAATTTTCATTAAAACTTGATTTCTATCACTTCGAATGATGCCAAAAGAATAATTTGCTTGAATTGGACCATTTTACACTATGTCCATTGTAGATTTGTGTCTCTGACAGTTCGTTTGGTTGCAGGGGACATATTCAGTTTTTAAGGCCAAAATGTGCTTTTCAGGGGCTGAAAAGCATGTTTTGGCCGAGTATGATAATTTTCATTAAAACTTGATTTCTATCCATTCGAATGATGCCAAATGAATAACTTACTTGAATTGGACCATTTTACACTATGTCCATTGTAGATTTGTGTCTCTGACAGTTCGTTTGGTTGCAGGGGACTTATTCAGTTTTTGTGGCCAAAATGTGCTTTTCAGGGGCTGAAAAGCATGTTTTGGCCGAGTATGATAATTTTCATTAAAACTTGATTTCTATCACTTCGAATGATGCCAAATGAATAATTTACTTGAATTGGACCATTTTACACTATGTCCATTGTAGATTTGTATCTCTGACAGTTCGTTTGGATGCAGGGGACATATTCAGTTTTTAAGGCCAAAATGTGCTTTTCAGGGGCTGAAAAGCATGCTTTGGCCGAGTATGGTAATTTTCATTAAAACTTGATTTCTATCACTTCGAATGATGCCAAATGAATAACTTACTTGAATTGGACCATTTTACACTATGTCCATTGTAGATTTGTGTCTCTGACAGTTCGTTTGGTTGCAGGGGACATTTTCAGTTTTTATGGCCAAAATGTGCTTTTCAGAGGCTGAAAAGCATGTTTTGGCCGAGTATGATAATTTTCATTAAAACTTGATTTCTATCACTTCGAATGATGCCAAATGAATAATTTGCTTGAATTGGACCATTTTACACTATGTCCATTGTAGATTTGTGTCTCTTACAGTTCGTTTGGTTACAGGGGACATATTCAGTTTTTATGGCCAAAATGTGCTTTTCAGGGGCTGAAAAGCATGTTTTGGCCGAGTTTGATAATTTTCATTAAAACTTGATTTCTATCACTTCGATTGATGCCAAATGAATAACTTACTTGAATTGGACCATTGTACACTATGTCCATTGTAGATTTGTGTCTCCGACAGTTCGTTTGGTTGCAGGGGACATTTTCAGTTTTTATGGCCAAAATGTGCTTTTCAGAGGCTGAAAAGCATGTTTTGGCCGAGTATGATAATTTTCATTAAAACTTGATTTCTATCACTTCGAATGATGCCAAAAGAATAATTTGCTTGAATTGGACCATTTTACACTATGTCCATTGTAGATTTGTGTCTCTGACAGTTCGTTTGGTTGCAGGGGACATATTCAGTTTTTAAGGCCAAAATGTGCTTTTCAGGGGCTGAAAAGCATGTTTTGGCCGAGTATGATAATTTTCATTAAAACTTGATTTCTATCCATTCGAATGATGCCAAATGAATAACTTACTTGAATTGGACCATTTTACACTATGTCCATTGTAGATTTGTGTCTCTGACAGTTCGTTTGGTTGCAGGGGACTTATTCAGTTTTTGTGGCCAAAATGTGCTTTTCAGGGGCTGAAAAGCATGTTTTGGCCGAGTATGATAATTTTCATTAAAACTTGATTTCTATCACTTCGAATGATGCCAAATGAATAATTTACTTGAATTGGACCATTTTACACTATGTCCATTGTAGATTTGTATCTCTGACAGTTCGTTTGGATGCAGGGGACATATTCAGTTTTTAAGGCCAAAATGTGCTTTTCAGGGGCTGAAAAGCATGCTTTGGCCGAGTATGGTAATTTTCATTAAAACTTGATTTCTATCACTTCGAATGATGCCAAATGAATAACTTACTTGAATTGGACCATTTTACACTATGTCCATTGTAGATTTGTGTCTCTGACAGTTCGTTTGGTTGCAGGGGACATATTCAGTTTTTATGGCCAAAATGTGCTTTTCAGGGGCTGAAAAGCATGTTTTGGCCGAGTATGATAATTTTCATTAAAACTTGATTTCTATCCATTCGAATGATGCCAAATGAATAACTTACTTGAATTGGACCATTTTACACTATGTCCATTGTAGATTTGTGTCTCTGACAGTTCGTTTGGTTGCAGGGGACTTATTCAGTTTTTATGGCCAAAATGTGCTTTTCAGGGGCTGAAAAGCATGTTTTGGCCGAGTATGATAATTTTCATTAAAACTTGATTTCTATCACTTCGAATGATGCCAAATGAATAATTTACTTGAATTGGACCATTTTACACTATGTCCATTGTAGATTTGTATCTCTGACAGTTCGTTTGGTTGCAGGGGACATATTCAGTTTTTAAGGCCAAAATGTGCTTTTCAGGGGCTGAAAAGCATGCTTTGGCCGAGTATGGTAATTTTCATTAAAACTTGATTTCTATCACTTCGAATGATGCCAAATGAATAACTTACTTGAATTGGACCATTTTACACTATGTCCATTGTAGATTTGTGTCTCTGACAGTTCGTTTGGTTGCAGGGGACATTTTCAGTTTTTAAGGCCAAAATGTGCTTTTCAGGGGCTGAAAAGCATGTTTTGGCCGAGTATGATAATTTTCATTAAAACTTGATTTCTATCACTTCGAATGATGCCAAATGAATAACTTACTTGAATTGGACCATTTTACTCTATGTCCATTGTAGATTTGTTTCTCTGACAGTTCGTTTGGTTGCAGGGGACATATTCAGTTTTTAAGGCCAAAATGTGCTTTTCAGGGGCTGAAAAGCATGCTTTGGCCGAGTATGGTAATTTTCATTAAAACTTGATTTCTATCACTTCGAATGATGCCAAATGAATAACTTACTTGAATTGGACCATTTTACACTATGTCCATTGTAGATTTGTGTCTCCGACAGTTCGTTTGGTTGCAGGGGACATTTTCAGTTTTTATGGCCAAAATGTGCTTTTCAGAGGCTGAAAAGCATGTTTTGGCCGAGTATGATAATTTTCATTAAAACTTGATTTCTATCACTTCGAATGATGCCAAAAGAATAATTTGCTTGAATTGGACCATTTTACACTATGTCCATTGTAGATTTGTGTCTC
This sequence comes from Stigmatopora argus, assembly GCF_051989625.1. Classification (NCBI taxonomy): domain Eukaryota; kingdom Metazoa; phylum Chordata; class Actinopteri; order Syngnathiformes; family Syngnathidae; genus Stigmatopora; species Stigmatopora argus. Next base: position 532,781 of record NC_135393.1, on the reverse strand, counting down.
TGACAGTTCGTTTGGTTGCAGGGGACATATTCAGTTTTTAAGGCCAAAATGTGCTTTTCAGGGGCTGAAAAGCATGTTTTGGCCGAGTATGATAATTTTCATTAAAACTTGATTTCTATCCATTCGAATGATGCCAAATGAATAACTTACTTGAATTGGACCATTTTACACTATGTCCATTGTAGATTTGTGTCTCTGACAGTTCGTTTGGTTGCAGGGGACTTATTCAGTTTTTGTGGCCAAAATGTGCTTTTCAGGGGCTGAAAAGCATGTTTTGGCCGAGTATGATAATTTTCATTAAAACTTGATTTCTATCACTTCGAATGATGCCAAATGAATAATTTACTTGAATTGGACCATTTTACACTATGTCCATTGTAGATTTGTATCTCTGACAGTTCGTTTGGATGCAGGGGACATATTCAGTTTTTAAGGCCAAAATGTGCTTTTCAGGGGCTGAAAAGCATGCTTTGGCCGAGTATGGTAATTTTCATTAAAACTTGATTTCTATCACTTCGAATGATGCCAAATGAATAACTTACTTGAATTGGACCATTTTACACTATGTCCATTGTAGATTTGTGTCTCTGACAGTTCGTTTGGTTGCAGGGGACATTTTCAGTTTTTATGGCCAAAATGTGCTTTTCAGAGGCTGAAAAGCATGTTTTGGCCGAGTATGATAATTTTCATTAAAACTTGATTTCTATCACTTCGAATGATGCCAAATGAATAATTTGCTTGAATTGGACCATTTTACACTATGTCCATTGTAGATTTGTGTCTCTTACAGTTCGTTTGGTTACAGGGGACATATTCAGTTTTTATGGCCAAAATGTGCTTTTCAGGGGCTGAAAAGCATGTTTTGGCCGAGTTTGATAATTTTCATTAAAACTTGATTTCTATCACTTCGATTGATGCCAAATGAATAACTTACTTGAATTGGACCATTGTACACTATGTCCATTGTAGATTTGTGTCTCCGACAGTTCGTTTGGTTGCAGGGGACATTTTCAGTTTTTATGGCCAAAATGTGCTTTTCAGAGGCTGAAAAGCATGTTTTGGCCGAGTATGATAATTTTCATTAAAACTTGATTTCTATCACTTCGAATGATGCCAAAAGAATAATTTGCTTGAATTGGACCATTTTACACTATGTCCATTGTAGATTTGTGTCTCTGACAGTTCGTTTGGTTGCAGGGGACATATTCAGTTTTTAAGGCCAAAATGTGCTTTTCAGGGGCTGAAAAGCATGTTTTGGCCGAGTATGATAATTTTCATTAAAACTTGATTTCTATCCATTCGAATGATGCCAAATGAATAACTTACTTGAATTGGACCATTTTACACTATGTCCATTGTAGATTTGTGTCTCTGACAGTTCGTTTGGTTGCAGGGGACTTATTCAGTTTTTGTGGCCAAAATGTGCTTTTCAGGGGCTGAAAAGCATGTTTTGGCCGAGTATGATAATTTTCATTAAAACTTGATTTCTATCACTTCGAATGATGCCAAATGAATAATTTACTTGAATTGGACCATTTTACACTATGTCCATTGTAGATTTGTATCTCTGACAGTTCGTTTGGATGCAGGGGACATATTCAGTTTTTAAGGCCAAAATGTGCTTTTCAGGGGCTGAAAAGCATGCTTTGGCCGAGTATGGTAATTTTCATTAAAACTTGATTTCTATTACTTCGAATGATGCCAAATGAATAACTTACTTGAATTGGACCATTTTACACTATGTCCATTGTAGATTTGTGTCTCTGACAGTTCGTTTGGTTGCAGGGGACATTTTCAGTTTTTATGGCCAAAATGTGCTTTTCAGAGGCTGAAAAGCATGTTTTGGCCGAGTATGATAATTTTCATTAAAACTTGATTTCTATCACTTCGAATGATGCCAAATGAATAATTTACTTGAATTGGACCATTTTACACTATGTCCATTGTAGATTTGTATCTCTGACAGTTCGTTTGGATGCAGGGGACATATTCAGTTTTTAAGGCCAAAATGTGCTTTTCAGGGGCTGAAAAGCATGCTTTGGCCGAGTATGGTAATTTTCATTAAAACTTGATTTCTATCACTTCGAATGATGCCAAATGAATAACTTACTTGAATTGGACCATTTTACACTATGTCCATTGTAGATTTGTGTCTCTGACAGTTCGTTTGGTTGCAGGGGACATATTCAGTTTTTATGGCCAAAATGTGCTTTTCAGGGGCTGAAAAGCATGTTTTGGCCGAGTATGATAATTTTCATTAAAACTTGATTTCTATCCATTCGAATGATGCCAAATGAATAACTTACTTGAATTGGACCATTTTACACTATGTCCATTGTAGATTTGTGTCTCTGACAGTTCGTTTGGTTGCAGGGGACTTATTCAGTTTCTATGGCCAAAATGTGCTTTTCAGGGGCTGAAAAGCATGTTTTGGCCGAGTATGATAATTTTCATTAAAACTTGATTTCTATCACTTCGAATGATGCCAAATGAATAATTTACTTGAATTGGACCATTTTACACTATGTCCATTGTAGATTTGTATCTCTGACAGTTCGTTTGGTTGCAGGGGACATATTCAGTTTTTAAGGCCAAAATGTGCTTTTCAGGGGCTGAAAAGCATGCTTTGGCCGAGTATGGTAATTTTCATTAAAACTTGATTTCTATCACTTCGAATGATGCCAAATGAATAACTTACTTGAATTGGACCATTTTACACTATGTCCATTGTAGATTTGTGTCTCTGACAGTTCGTTTGGTTGCAGGGGACATTTTCAGTTTTTAAGGCCAAAATGTGCTTTTCAGGGGCTGAAAAGCATGTTTTGGCCGAGTATGATAATTTTCATTAAAACTTGATTTCTATCACTTCGAATGATGCCAAATGAATAACTTACTTGAATTGGACCATTTTACTCTATGTCCATTGTAGATTTGTTTCTCTGACAGTTCGTTTGGTTGCAGGGGACATATTCAGTTTTTAAGGCCAAAATGTGCTTTTCAGGGGCTGAAAAGCATGCTTTGGCCGAGTATGGTAATTTTCATTAAAACTTGATTTCTATCACTTCGAATGATGCCAAATGAATAACTTACTTGAATTGGACCATTTTACACTATGTCCATTGTAGATTTGTGTCTCCGACAGTTCGTTTGGTTGCAGGGGACATTTTCAGTTTTTATGGCCAAAATGTGCTTTTCAGAGGCTGAAAAGCATGTTTTGGCCGAGTATGATAATTTTCATTAAAACTTGATTTCTATCACTTCGAATGATGCCAAAAGAATAATTTGCTTGAATTGGACCATTTTACACTATGTCCATTGTAGATTTGTGTCTCTGACAGTTCGTTTGGTTGCAGGGGACATATTCAGTTTTTATGGCCAAAATGTGCTTTTCAGGGGCTGAAAAGCATGTTTTGGCCGAGTATGATAATTTTCATTAAAACTTGATTTCTATCCATTCGAATGATGCCAAATGAATAACTTACTTGAATTGGACCATTTTACACTATGTCCATTGTAGATTTGTGTCTCTGACAGTTCGTTTGGTTGCAGGGGACTTATTCAGTTTTTGTGGCCAAAATGTGCTTTTCAGGGGCTGAAAAGCATGTTTTGGCCGAGTATGATAATTTTCATTAAAACTTGATTTCTATCACTTCGAATGATGCCAAATGAATAATTTACTTGAATTGGACCATTTTACACTATGTCCATTGTAGATTTGTATCTCTGACAGTTCGTTTGGATGCAGGGGACATATTCAGTTTTTAAGGCCAAAATGTGCTTTTCAGGGGCTGAAAAGCATGCTTTGGCCGAGTATGGTAATTTTCATTAAAACTTGATTTCTATCACTTCGAATGATGCCAAATGAATAACTTACTTGAATTGGACCATTTTACACTATGTCCATTGTAGATTTGTGTCTCTGACAGTTCGTTTGGTTGCAGGGGACATTTTCAGTTTTTATGGCCAAAATGTGCTTTTCAGAGGCTGAAAAGCATGTTTTGGCCGAGTATGATAATTTTCATTAAAACTTGATTTCTATCACTTCGAATGATGCCAAATGAATAATTTGCTTGAATTGGACCATTTTACACTATGTCCATTGTAGATTTGTGTCTCTTACAGTTCGTTTGGTTACAGGGGACATATTCAGTTTTTATGGCCAAAATGTGCTTTTCAGAGGCTGAAAAGCATGTTTTGGCCGAGTATGATAATTTTCATTAAAACTTGATTTCTATCACTTCGATTGATGCCAAATGAATAACTTACTTGAATTGGACCATTGTACACTATGTCCATTGTAGATTTTTGTCTTTCCGACAGTTCGTTTGGTTGCAGGGGACATTTTCAGTTTTTATGGCCAAAATGTGCTTTTCAGGGGCTGAAAAGCATGTTTTGGCCGAGTATGATAATTTTCATTAAAACTTGATTTCTATCACTTCGAATGATGCCAAATGAATAACTTACTTGAATTGGACCATTTTACACTATGTCCATTGTAGATTTGTGTCTCTGACAGTTCGTTTGGTTGCAGGGGACATATTCAGTTTTTATGGCCAAAATGTGCTTTTCAGGGGCTGAAAAGCATGTTTTGGCCGAGTATGATAATTTTCATTAAAACTTGATTTCTATCCATTCGAATGATGCCAAATGAATAACTTACTTGAATTGGACCATTTTACACTATGTCCATTGTAGATTTGTGTCTCTGACAGTTCGTTTGGTTGCAGGGGACTTATTCAGTTTTTATGGCCAAAATGTGCTTTTCAGGGGCTGAAAAGCATGTTTTGGCCGAGTATGATAATTTTCATTAAAACTTGATTTCTATCACTTCGAATGATGCCAAATGAATAATTTACTTGAATTGGACCATTTTACACTATGTCCATTGTAGATTTGTATCTCTGACAGTTCGTTTGGTTGCAGGGGACATATTCAGTTTTTAAGGCCAAAATGTGCTTTTCAGGGGCTGAAAAGCATGCTTTGGCCGAGTATGGTAATTTTCATTAAAACTTGATTTCTATCACTTCGAATGATGCCAAATGAATAACTTACTTGAATTGGACCATTTTACACTATGTCCATTGTAGATTTGTGTCTCTGACAGTTCGTTTGGTTGCAGGGGACATTTTCAGTTTTTAAGGCCAAAATGTGCTTTTCAGGGGCTGAAAAGCATGTTTTGGCCGAGTATGATAATTTTCATTAAAACTTGATTTCTATCACTTCGAATGATGCCAAATGAATAACTTACTTGAATTGGACCATTTTACTCTATGTCCATTGTAGATTTGTTTCTCTGACAGTTCGTTTGGTTGCAGGGGACATATTCAGTTTTTAAGGCCAAAATGTGCTTTTCAGGGGCTGAAAAGCATGCTTTGGCCGAGTATGGTAATTTTCATTAAAACTTGATTTCTATCACTTCGAATGATGCCAAATGAATAACTTACTTGAATTGGACCATTTTACACTATGTCCATTGTAGATTTGTGTCTCCGACAGTTCGTTTGGTTGCAGGGGACATTTTCAGTTTTTATGGCCAAAATGTGCTTTTCAGAGGCTGAAAAGCATGTTTTGGCCGAGTATGATAATTTTCATTAAAACTTGATTTCTATCACTTCGAATGATGCCAAAAGAATAATTTGCTTGAATTGGACCATTTTACACTATGTCCATTGTAGATTTGTGTCTCTGACAGTTCGTTTGGTTGCAGGGGACATATTCAGTTTTTAAGGCCAAAATGTGCTTTTCAGGGGCTGAAAAGCATGTTTTGGCCGAGTATGATAATTTTCATTAAAACTTGATTTCTATCCATTCGAATGATGCCAAATGAATAACTTACTTGAATTGGACCATTTTACACTATGTCCATTGTAGATTTGTGTCTCTGACAGTTCGTTTGGTTGCAGGGGACTTATTCAGTTTTTGTGGCCAAAATGTGCTTTTCAGGGGCTGAAAAGCATGTTTTGGCCGAGTATGATAATTTTCATTAAAACTTGATTTCTATCACTTCGAATGATGCCAAATGAATAATTTACTTGAATTGGACCATTTTACACTATGTCCATTGTAGATTTGTATCTCTGACAGTTCGTTTGGATGCAGGGGACATATTCAGTTTTTAAGGCCAAAATGTGCTTTTCAGGGGCTGAAAAGCATGCTTTGGCCGAGTATGGTAATTTTCATTAAAACTTGATTTCTATCACTTCGAATGATGCCAAATGAATAACTTACTTGAATTGGACCATTTTACACTATGTCCATTGTAGATTTGTGTCTCTGACAGTTCGTTTGGTTGCAGGGGACATTTTCAGTTTTTATGGCCAAAATGTGCTTTTCAGAGGCTGAAAAGCATGTTTTGGCCGAGTATGATAATTTTCATTAAAACTTGATTTCTATCACTTCGAATGATGCCAAATGAATAATTTGCTTGAATTGGACCATTTTACACTATGTCAATTGTAGATTTGTGTCTCTTACAGTTCGTTTGGTTACAGGGGACATATTCAGTTTTTATGGCCAAAATGTGCTTTTCAGGGGCTGAAAAGCATGTTTTGGCCGAGTTTGATAATTTTCATTAAAACTTGATTTCTATCACTTCGATTGATGCCAAATGAATAACTTACTTGAATTGGACCATTGTACACTATGTCCATTGTAGATTTGTGTCTCCGACAGTTCGTTTGGTTGCAGGGGACATTTTCAGTTTTTATGGCCAAAATGTGCTTTTCAGAGGCTGAAAAGCATGTTTTGGCCGAGTATGATAATTTTCATTAAAACTTGATTTCTATCACTTCGAATGATGCCAAAAGAATAATTTGCTTGAATTGGACCATTTTACACTATGTCCATTGTAGATTTGTGTCTCTGACAGTTCGTTTGGTTGCAGGGGACATATTCAGTTTTTAAGGCCAAAATGTGCTTTTCAGGGGCTGAAAAGCATGTTTTGGCCGAGTATGATAATTTTCATTAAAACTTGATTTCTATCCATTCGAATGATGCCAAATGAATAACTTACTTGAATTGGACCATTTTACACTATGTCCATTGTAGATTTGTGTCTCTGACAGTTCGTTTGGTTGCAGGGGACTTATTCAGTTTTTGTGGCCAAAATGTGCTTTTCAGGGGCTGAAAAGCATGTTTTGGCCGAGTATGATAATTTTCATTAAAACTTGATTTCTATCACTTCGAATGATGCCAAATGAATAATTTACTTGAATTGGACCATTTTACACTATGTCCATTGTAGATTTGTATCTCTGACAGTTCGTTTGGATGCAGGGGACATATTCAGTTTTTAAGGCCAAAATGTGCTTTTCAGGGGCTGAAAAGCATGCTTTGGCCGAGTATGGTAATTTTCATTAAAACTTGATTTCTATCACTTCGAATGATGCCAAATGAATAACTTACTTGAATTGGACCATTTTACACTATGTCCATTGTAGATTTGTGTCTCTGACAGTTCGTTTGGTTGCAGGGGACATATTCAGTTTTTATGGCCAAAATGTGCTTTTCAGGGGCTGAAAAGCATGTTTTGGCCGAGTATGATAATTTTCATTAAAACTTGATTTCTATCCATTCGAATGATGCCAAATGAATAACTTACTTGAATTGGACCATTTTACACTATGTCCATTGTAGATTTGTGTCTCTGACAGTTCGTTTGGTTGCAGGGGACTTATTCAGTTTTTATGGCCAAAATGTGCTTTTCAGGGGCTGAAAAGCATGTTTTGGCCGAGTATGATAATTTTCATTAAAACTTGATTTCTATCACTTCGAATGATGCCAAATGAATAATTTACTTGAATTGGACCATTTTACACTATGTCCATTGTAGATTTGTATCTCTGACAGTTCGTTTGGTTGCAGGGGACATATTCAGTTTTTAAGGCCAAAATGTGCTTTTCAGGGGCTGAAAAGCATGCTTTGGCCGAGTATGGTAATTTTCATTAAAACTTGATTTCTATCACTTCGAATGATGCCAAATGAATAACTTACTTGAATTGGACCATTTTACACTATGTCCATTGTAGATTTGTGTCTCTGACAGTTCGTTTGGTTGCAGGGGACATTTTCAGTTTTTAAGGCCAAAATGTGCTTTTCAGGGGCTGAAAAGCATGTTTTGGCCGAGTATGATAATTTTCATTAAAACTTGATTTCTATCACTTCGAATGATGCCAAATGAATAACTTACTTGAATTGGACCATTTTACTCTATGTCCATTGTAGATTTGTTTCTCTGACAGTTCGTTTGGTTGCAGGGGACATATTCAGTTTTTAAGGCCAAAATGTGCTTTTCAGGGGCTGAAAAGCATGCTTTGGCCGAGTATGGTAATTTTCATTAAAACTTGATTTCTATCACTTCGAATGATGCCAAATGAATAACTTACTTGAATTGGACCATTTTACACTATGTCCATTGTAGATTTGTGTCTCCGACAGTTCGTTTGGTTGCAGGGGACATTTTCAGTTTTTATGGCCAAAATGTGCTTTTCAGAGGCTGAAAAGCATGTTTTGGCCGAGTATGATAATTTTCATTAAAACTTGATTTCTATCACTTCGAATGATGCCAAAAGAATAATTTGCTTGAATTGGACCATTTTACACTATGTCCATTGTAGATTTGTGTCTCTGACAGTTCGTTTGGTTGCAGGGGACATATTCAGTTTTTAAGGCCAAAATGTGCTTTTCAGGGGCTGAAAAGCATGTTTTGGCCGAGTATGATAATTTTCATTAAAACTTGATTTCTATCCATTCGAATGATGCCAAATGAATAACTTACTTGAATTGGACCATTTTACACTATGTCCATTGTAGATTTGTGTCTCTGACAGTTCGTTTGGTTGCAGGGGACTTATTCAGTTTTTGTGGCCAAAATGTGCTTTTCAGGGGCTGAAAAGCATGTTTTGGCCGAGTATGATAATTTTCATTAAAACTTGATTTCTATCACTTCGAATGATGCCAAATGAATAATTTACTTGAATTGGACCATTTTACACTATGTCCATTGTAGATTTGTATCTCTGACAGTTCGTTTGGATGCAGGGGACATATTCAGTTTTTAAGGCCAAAATGTGCTTTTCAGGGGCTGAAAAGCATGCTTTGGCCGAGTATGGTAATTTTCATTAAAACTTGATTTCTATCACTTCGAATGATGCCAAATGAATAACTTACTTGAATTGGACCATTTTACACTATGTCCATTGTAGATTTGTGTCTCTGACAGTTCGTTTGGTTGCAGGGGACATTTTCAGTTTTTATGGCCAAAATGTGCTTTTCAGAGGCTGAAAAGCATGTTTTGGCCGAGTATGATAATTTTCATTAAAACTTGATTTCTATCACTTCGAATGATGCCAAATGAATAATTTGCTTGAATTGGACCATTTTACACTATGTCCATTGTAGATTTGTGTCTCTTACAGTTCGTTTGGTTACAGGGGACATATTCAGTTTTTATGGCCAAAATGTGCTTTTCAGGGGCTGAAAAGCATGTTTTGGCCGAGTTTGATAATTTTCATTAAAACTTGATTTCTATCACTTCGATTGATGCCAAATGAATAACTTACTTGAATTGGACCATTGTACACTATGTCCATTGTAGATTTGTGTCTCCGACAGTTCGTTTGGTTGCAGGGGACATTTTCAGTTTTTATGGCCAAAATGTGCTTTTCAGAGGCTGAAAAGCATGTTTTGGCCGAGTATGATAATTTTCATTAAAACTTGATTTCTATCACTTCGAATGATGCCAAAAGAATAATTTGCTTGAATTGGACCATTTTACACTATGTCCATTGTAGATTTGTGTCTCTGACAGTTCGTTTGGTTGCAGGGGACATATTCAGTTTTTAAGGCCAAAATGTGCTTTTCAGGGGCTGAAAAGCATGTTTTGGCCGAGTATGATAATTTTCATTAAAACTTGATTTCTATCCATTCGAATGATGCCAAATGAATAACTTACTTGAATTGGACCATTTTACACTATGTCCATTGTAGATTTGTGTCTCTGACAGTTCGTTTGGTTGCAGGGGACTTATTCAGTTTTTGTGGCCAAAATGTGCTTTTCAGGGGCTGAAAAGCATGTTTTGGCCGAGTATGATAATTTTCATTAAAACTTGATTTCTATCACTTCGAATGATGCCAAATGAATAATTTACTTGAATTGGACCATTTTACACTATGTCCATTGTAGATTTGTATCTCTGACAGTTCGTTTGGATGCAGGGGACATATTCAGTTTTTAAGGCCAAAATGTGCTTTTCAGGGGCTGAAAAGCATGCTTTGGCCGAGTATGGTAATTTTCATTAAAACTTGATTTCTATCACTTCGAATGATGCCAAATGAATAACTTACTTGAATTGGACCATTTTACACTATGTCCATTGTAGATTTGTGTCTCTGACAGTTCGTTTGGTTGCAGGGGACATTTTCAGTTTTTATGGCCAAAATGTGCTTTTCAGAGGCTGAAAAGCATGTTTTGGCCGAGTATGATAATTTTCATTAAAACTTGATTTCTATCACTTCGAATGATGCCAAATGAATAATTTACTTGAATTGGACCATTTTACACTATGTCCATTGTAGATTTGTATCTCTGACAGTTCGTTTGGATGCAGGGGACATATTCAGTTTTTAAGGCCAAAATGTGCTTTTCAGGGGCTGAAAAGCATGCTTTGGCCGAGTATGGTAATTTTCATTAAAACTTGATTTCTATCACTTCGAATGATGCCAAATGAATAACTTACTTGAATTGGACCATTTTACACTATGTCCATTGTAGATTTGTGTCTCTGACAGTTCGTTTGGTTGCAGGGGACATATTCAGTTTTTATGGCCAAAATGTGCTTTTCAGGGGCTGAAAAGCATGTTTTGGCCGAGTATGATAATTTTCATTAAAACTTGATTTCTATCCATTCGAATGATGCCAAATGAATAACTTACTTGAATTGGACCATTTTACACTATGTCCATTGTAGATTTGTGTCTCTGACAGTTCGTTTGGTTGCAGGGGACTTATTCAGTTTCTATGGCCAAAATGTGCTTTTCAGGGGCTGAAAAGCATGTTTTGGCCGAGTATGATAATTTTCATTAAAACTTGATTTCTATCACTTCGAATGATGCCAAATGAATAATTTACTTGAATTGGACCATTTTACACTATGTCCATTGTAGATTTGTATCTCTGACAGTTCGTTTGGTTGCAGGGGACATATTCAGTTTTTAAGGCCAAAATGTGCTTTTCAGGGGCTGAAAAGCATGCTTTGGCCGAGTATGGTAATTTTCATTAAAACTTGATTTCTATCACTTCGAATGATGCCAAATGAATAACTTACTTGAATTGGACCATTTTACACTATGTCCATTGTAGATTTGTGTCTCTGACAGTTCGTTTGGTTGCAGGGGACATTTTCAGTTTTTATGGCCAAAATGTGCTTTTCAGAGGCTGAAAAGCATGTTTTGGCCGAGTATGATAATTTTCATTAAAACTTGATTTCTATCACTTCGAATGATGCCAAATGAATAATTTGCTTGAATTGGACCATTTTACACTATGTCCATTGTAGATTTGTGTCTCTTACAGTTCGTTTGGTTACAGGGGACATATTCAGTTTTTATGGCCAAAATGTGCTTTTCAGGGGCTGAAAAGCATGTTTTGGCCGAGTTTGATAATTTTCATTAAAACTTGATTTCTATCACTTCGATTGATGCCAAATGAATAACTTACTTGAATTGGACCATTGTACACTATGTCCATTGTAGATTTGTGTCTCCGACAGTTCGTTTGGTTGCAGGGGACATTTTCAGTTTTTATGGCCAAAATGTGCTTTTCAGAGGCTGAAAAGCATGTTTTGGCCGAGTATGATAATTTTCATTAAAACTTGATTTCTATCACTTCGAATGATGCCAAAAGAATAATTTGCTTGAATTGGACCATTTTACACTATGTCCATTGTAGATTTGTGTCTCTGACAGTTCGTTTGGTTGCAGGGGACATATTCAGTTTTTAAGGCCAAAATGTGCTTTTCAGGGGCTGAAAAGCATGTTTTGGCCGAGTATGATAATTTTCATTAAAACTTGATTTCTATCCATTCGAATGATGCCAAATGAATAACTTACTTGAATTGGACCATTTTACACTATGTCCATTGTAGATTTGTGTCTCTGACAGTTCGTTTGGTTGCAGGGGACTTATTCAGTTTTTGTGGCCAAAATGTGCTTTTCAGGGGCTGAAAAGCATGTTTTGGCCGAGTATGATAATTTTCATTAAAACTTGATTTCTATCACTTCGAATGATGCCAAATGAATAATTTACTTGAATTGGACCATTTTACACTATGTCCATTGTAGATTTGTATCTCTGACAGTTCGTTTGGATGCAGGGGACATATTCAGTTTTTAAGGCCAAAATGTGCTTTTCAGGGGCTGAAAAGCATGCTTTGGCCGAGTATGGTAATTTTCATTAAAACTTGATTTCTATCACTTCGAATGATGCCAAATGAATAACTTACTTGAATTGGACCATTTTACACTATGTCCATTGTAGATTTGTGTCTCTGACAGTTCGTTTGGTTGCAGGGGACATTTTCAGTTTTTATGGCCAAAATGTGCTTTTCAGAGGCTGAAAAGCATGTTTTGGCCGAGTATGATAATTTTTATTAAAACTTGATTTCTATCACTTCGAATGATGCCAAATGAATAATTTGCTTGAATTGGACCATTTTACACTATGTCCATTGTAGATTTGTGTCTCTTACAGTTCGTTTGGTTACAGGGGACATATTCAGTTTTTATGGCCAAAATGTGCTTTTCAGGGGCTGAAAAGCATGTTTTGGCCGAGTTTGATAATTTTCATTAAAACTTGATTTCTATCACTTCGATTGATGCCAAATGAATAACTTACTTGAATTGGACCATTGTACACTATGTCCATTGTAGATTTGTGTCTCCGACAGTTCGTTTGGTTGCAGGGGACATTTTCAGTTTTTATGGCCAAAATGTGCTTTTCAGAGGCTGAAAAGCATGTTTTGGCCGAGTATGATAATTTACATTAAAACTTAATTTCTATCACTTCGAATGATGCCAAATGAATAACTTACTTGAATTGGACCATTTTACACTATGTCCATTGTAGATTTGTGTCTCTGACAGTTCGTTTGGTTGCAGGGGATATATTAAGTTTTTATGGCCAAAATGTGCTTTTCAGGGGCTGAAAAGCATGTTTTGGCCGAGTATGATAATTTTCATTAAAACTTGATTTCTATCACTTCGAATGATGCCAAATGAATAACTTACTTGAATTGGACCATTTTACACTATGTCCATTGTAGATTTGTGTCTCTGACAGTTCGTTTGGTTGCAGGGGACTTATTCAGTTTTTATGGCCAAAATGTGCTTTTCAGGGGCTGAAAAGCATGTTTTGGCCGAGTATGATAATTTTCATTAAAACTTGATTTCTATCACTTCGAATGATGCCAAATGAATAATTTACTTGAATTGGACCATTTTACACTATGTCCATTGTAGATTTGTATCTCTGACAGTTCGTTTGGTTGCAGGGGACATATTCAGTTTTTAAGGCCAAAATGTGCTTTTCAGGGGCTGAAAAGCATGCTTTGGCCGAGTATGGTAATTTTCATTAAAACTTGATTTCTATCACTTCGAATGATGCCAAATGAATAACTTACTTGAATTGGACCATTTTACACTATGTCCATTGTAGATTTGTGTCTCTGACAGTTCGTTTGGTTGCAGGGGACATTTTCAGTTTTTATGGCCAAAATGTGCTTTTCAGAGGCTGAAAAGCATGTTTTGGCCGAGTATGATAATTTTCATTAAAACTTGATTTCTATCACTTCGAATGATGCCAAATGAATAATTTGCTTGAATTGGACCATTGTACACTATGTCCATTGTAGATTTGTGTCTCTGACAGTTCGTTTGGTTGCAGGGGACATATTCAGTTTTTAAGGCCAAAATGTGCTTTTCATGGGCTGAAAAGCATGTTTTGGCCGAGTATGATAATTTTCATTAAAACTTAATTTCTATCTCTTCGAATGATGCCAAATGAATAACTTACTTGAATTGGACCATTTTACACTATGTCCATTGTAGATTTGTGTCTCTGACAGTTCGTTTGGTTGCAGGGGACATTTTCAGTTTTTATGGCCAAAATGTGCTTTTCAGGGGCTGAAAAGCACGTTTTGGCCGAGTATGATAATTTTCATTAAAACTTTATTTCTATCACTTCGAATGATGCCAAATGAATAACTTACTTGAATTGGACCATTTTACACTATGTCCATTGTAGATTTGTGTCTCTGACAGTTCGTTTGGTTGCAGGGGACATTTTCAGTTTTTATGGCCAAAATGTGCTTTTCAGGGGCTGAAAAGCATGTTTTGGCCGAGTATGATAATTTTCATTAAAACTTGATTTCTATCCATTCGAATGATGCCAAATGAATAACTTACTTGAATTGGACCATTTTACACTATGTCCATTGTAGATTTGTGTCTCTGACAGTTCGTTTGGTTGCAGGGGACTTATTCAGTTTTTATGGCCAAAATGTGCTTTTCAGGGGCTGAAAAGCATGTTTTGGCCGAGTATGATAATTTTCATTAAAACTTGATTTCTATCACTTCGAATGATGCCAAATGAATAATTTACTTGAATTGGACCATTTTACACTATGTCCATTGTAGATTTGTATCTCTGACAGTTCGTTTGGTTGCAGGGGACATATTCAGTTTTTAAGGCCAAAATGTGCTTTTCAGGGGCTGAAAAGCATGCTTTGGCCGAGTATGGTAATTTTCATTAAAACTTGATTTCTATCACTTCGAATGATGCCAAATGAATAACTTACTTGAATTGGACCATTTTACACTATGTCCATTGTAGATTTGTGTCTCTGACAGTTCGTTTGGTTGCAGGGGACATTTTCAGTTTTTATGGCCAAAATGTGCTTTTCAGAGGCTGAAAAGCATGTTTTGGCCGAGTATGATAATTTTCATTAAAACTTGATTTCTATCACTTCGAATGATGCCAAATGAATAATTTGCTTGAATTGGACCATTGTACACTATGTCCATTGTAGATTTGTGTCTCTGACAGTTCGTTTGGTTGCAGGGGATATATTAAGTTTTTATGGCCAAAATGTGCTTTTCAGGGGCTGAAAAGCATGTTTTGGCCGAGTATGATAATTTTCATTAAAACTTGATTTCTATCACTTCGAATGATGCCAAATGAATAACTTACTTGAATTGGACCATTTTACACTATGTCCATTGTAGATTTGTGTCTCTGACAGTTCGTTTGGTTGCAGGGGACTTATTCAGTTTTTATGGCCAAAATGTGCTTTTCAGGGGCTGAAAAGCATGTTTTGGCCGAGTATGATAATTTTCATTAAAACTTGATTTCTATCACTTCGAATGATGCCAAATGAATAATTTACTTGAATTGGACCATTTTACACTATGTCCATTGTAGATTTGTATCTCTGACAGTTCGTTTGGTTGCAGGGGACATATTCAGTTTTTAAGGCCAAAATGTGCTTTTCAGGGGCTGAAAAGCATGCTTTGGCCGAGTATGGTAATTTTCATTAAAACTTGATTTCTATCACTTCGAATGATGCCAAATGAATAACTTACTTGAATTGGACCATTTTACACTATGTCCATTGTAGATTTGTGTCTCTGACAGTTCGTTTGGTTGCAGGGGACATTTTCAGTTTTTATGGCCAAAATGTGCTTTTCAGAGGCTGAAAAGCATGTTTTGGCCGAGTATGATAATTTTCATTAAAACTTGATTTCTATCACTTCGAATGATGCCAAATGAATAATTTGCTTGAATTGGACCATTGTACACTATGTCCATTGTAGATTTGTGTCTCTGACAGTTCGTTTGGTTGCAGGGGACATATTCAGTTTTTAAGGCCAAAATGTGCTTTTCATGGGCTGAAAAGCATGTTTTGGCCGAGTATGATAATTTTCATTAAAACTTAATTTCTATCTCTTCGAATGATGCCAAATGAATAACTTACTTGAATTGGACCATTTTACACTATGTCCATTGTAGATTTGTGTCTCTGACAGTTCGTTTGGTTGCAGGGGACATTTTCAGTTTTTATGGCCAAAATGTGCTTTTCAGGGGCTGAAAAGCACGTTTTGGCCGAGTATGATAATTTTCATTAAAACTTTATTTCTATCACTTCGAATGATGCCAAATGAATAACTTACTTGAATTGGACCATTTTACACTATGTCCATTGTAGATTTGTGTCTCTGACAGTTCGTTTGGTTGCAGGGGACATTTTCAGTTTTTATGGCCAAAATGTGCTTTTCAGGGGCTGAAAAGCATGTTTTGGCCGAGTATGATAATTTTCATTAAAACTTGATTTCTATCCATTCGAATGATGCCAAATGAATAACTTACTTGAATTGGACCATTTTACACTATGTCCATTGTAGATTTGTGTCTCCGACAGTTCGTTTGGTTGCAGGGGACATTTTCAGTTTTTATGGCCAAAATGTGCTTTTCAGAGGCTGAAAAGCATGTTTTGGCCGAGTATGATAATTTACATTAAAACTTAATTTCTATCACTTCGAATGATGCCAAATGAATAACTTACTTGAATTGGACCATTTTACACTATGTCCATTGTAGATTTGTGTCTCTGACAGTTCGTTTGGTTGCAGGCGATATATTAAGTTTTTATGGCCAAAATGTGCTTTTCAGGGGCTGAAAAGCATGTTTTGGCCGAGTATGATAATTTTCATTAAAACTTGATTTCTATCACTTCGAATGATGCCAAATGAATAACTTACTTGAATTGGACCATTTTACACTATGTCCATTGTAGATTTGTGTCTCTGACAGTTCGTTTGGTTGCAGGGGACATATTCAGTTTTTATGGCCAAAATGTGCTTTTCAGGGGCTGAAAAGCATGTTTTGGCCGAGTATGATAATTTTCATTAAAACTTGATTTCTATCCATTCGAATGATGCCAAATGAATAACTTACTTGAATTGGACCATTTTACACTATGTCCATTGTAGATTTGTGTCTCTGACAGTTCGTTTGGTTGCAGGGGACTTATTCAGTTTTTATGGCCAAAATGTGCTTTTCAGGGGCTGAAAAGCATGTTTTGGCCGAGTATGATAATTTTCATTAAAACTTGATTTCTATCACTTCGAATGATGCCAAATGAATAATTTACTTGAATTGGACCATTTTACACTATGTCCATTGTAGATTTGTATCTCTGACAGTTCGTTTGGTTGCAGGGGACATATTCAGTTTTTAAGCCCAAAATGTGCTTTTCAGGGGCTGAAAAGCATGTTTTGGCCGAGTATGATAATTTTCATTAAAACTTGATTTCTATCACTTCGAATGATGCCAAATGAATAACTTACTTGAATTGGACCATTTTACACTATGTCCATTGTAGATTTGTGTCTCCGACAGTTCGTTTGGTTGCAGGGGACATTTTCAGTTTTTATGGCCAAAATGTGCTTTTCAGAGGCTGAAAAGCATGTTTTGGCCGAGTATGATAATTTACATTAAAACTTAATTTCTATCACTTCGAATGATGCCAAATGAATAACTTACTTGAATTGGACCATTTTACACTATGTCCATTGTAGATTTGTGTCTCTGACAGTTCGTTTGGTTGCAGGGGATATATTAAGTTTTTATGGCCAAAATGTGCTTTTCAGGGGCTGAAAAGCATGTTTTGGCCGAGTATGATAATTTTCATTAAAACTTGATTTCTATCACTTCGAATGATGCCAAATGAATAACTTACTTGAATTGGACCATTTTACACTATGTCCATTGTAGATTTGTGTCTCTGACAGTTCGTTTGGTTGCAGGGGACATATTCAGTTTTTATGGCCAAAATGTGCTTTTCAGGGGCTGAAAAGCATGTTTTGGCCGAGTATGATAATTTTCATTAAAACTTGATTTCTATCCATTCGAATGATGCCAAATGAATAACTTACTTGAATTGGACCATTTTACACTATGTCCATTGTAGATTTGTGTCTCTGACAGTTCGTTTGGTTGCAGGGGACTTATTCAGTTTTTATGGCCAAAATGTGCTTTTCAGGGGCTGAAAAGCATGTTTTGGCCGAGTATGATAATTTTCATTAAAACTTGATTTCTATCACTTCGAATGATGCCAAATGAATAATTTACTTGAATTGGACCATTTTACACTATGTCCATTGTAGATTTGTATCTCTGACAGTTCGTTTGGTTGCAGGGGACATATTCAGTTTTTAAGGCCAAAATGTGCTTTTCAGGGGCTGAAAAGCATGCTTTGGCCGAGTATGGTAATTTTCATTAAAACTTGATTTCTATCACTTCGAATGATGCCAAATGAATAACTTACTTGAATTGGACCATTTTACACTATGTCCATTGTAGATTTGTGTCTCTGACAGTTCGTTTGGTTGCAGGGGACTTATTCAGTTTTTATGGCCAAAATGTGCTTTTCAGGGGCTGAAAAGCATGTTTTGGCCGAGTTTGATAATTTTCATTAAAACTTGATTTCTATCCATTCGAATGATGCCAAATGAATAACTTACTTGAATTGGACCATTTTACACTATGTCCATAGTAGATTTGTGTCTCCGACAGTTCGTTTGGTTGCAGGGGACATTTTCAGTTTTTATGGCCAAAATGTGCTTTTCAGAGGCTGAAAAGCATGTTTTGGCCGAGTATGATAACTTTCATTAAAACTTGATTTCTATCACTTCGAATGATGCCAAATGAATAACTTACTTGAATTGGACCATTTTACACTATGTCCATTGTAGATTTGTGTCTCCGACAGTTCGTTTGGTTGCAGGGGACATTTTCAGTTTTTATGGCCAAAATGTGCTTTTCAGAGGCTGAAAAGCATGTTTTGGCCGAGTATGATAATTTTCATTAAAACTTGATTTCTATCACTTCGAATGATGCCAAATGAATAATTTGCTTGAATTGGACCATTTTACACTATGTCCATTGTAGATTTGTGTCTCTGACAGTTCGTTTGGTTGCAGGGGACATATTCAGTTTTTAAGGCCAAAATGTGCTTTTCAGGGGCTGAAAAGCATGTTTTGGCCGAGTATGATAATTTTCATTAAAACTTGATTTCTATCCATTCGAATGATGCCAAATGAATAACTTACTTGAATTGGACCATTTTACACTATGTCCATTGTAGATTTGTGTCTCTGACAGTTCGTTTGGTTGCAGGGGACTTATTCAGTTTTTATGGCCAAAATGTGCTTTTCAGGGGCTGAAAAGCATGTTTTGGCCGAGTATGATAATTTTCATTAAAACTTGATTTCTATCACTTCGAATGATGCCAAATGAATAATTTACTTGAATTGGACCATTTTACACTATGTCCATTGTAGATTTGTATCTCTGACAGTTCGTTTGGTTGCAGGGGACATATTCAGTTTTTAAGGCCAAAATGTGCTTTTCAGGGGCTGAAAAGCATGCTTTGGCCGAGTATGGTAATTTTCATTAAAACTTGATTTCTATCACTTCGAATGATGCCAAATGAATAACTTACTTGAATTGGACCATTTTACACTATGTCCATTGTAGATTTGTGTCTCTGACAGTTCGTTTGGTTGCAGGGGACATTTTCAGTTTTTATGGCCAAAATGTGCTTTTCAGAGGCTGAAAAGCATGTTTTGGCCGAGTATGATAATTTTCATTAAAACTTGATTTCTATCACTTCGAATGATGCCAAATGAATAATTTGCTTGAATTGGACCATTTTACACTATGTCCATTGTAGATTTGTGTCTCTGACAGTTCGTTTGGTTACAGGGGACATATTCAGTTTTTATGGCCAAAATGTGCTTTTCAGGGGCTGAAAAGCATGTTTTGGCCGAGTTTGATAATTTTCATTAAAACTTGATTTCTATCACTTCGATTGATGCCAAATGAATAACTTACTTGAATTGGACCATTGTACACTATGTCCATTGTAGATTTGTGTCTCCGACAGTTCGTTTGGTTGCAGGGGACATTTTCAGTTTTTATGGCCAAAATGTGCTTTTCAGAGGCTGAAAAGCATGTTTTGGCCGAGTATGATAATTTACATTAAAACTTAATTTCTATCACTTCGAATGATGCCAAATGAATAACTTACTTGAATTGGACCATTTTACACTATGTCCATTGTAGATTTGTGTCTCTGACAGTTCGTTTGGTTGCAGGGGATATATTAAGTTTTTATGGCCAAAATGTGCTTTTCAGGGGCTGAAAAGCATGTTTTGGCCGAGTATGATAATTTTCATTAAAACTTGATTTCTATCACTTCGAATGATGCCAAATGAATAACTTACTTGAATTGGACCATTTTACACTATGTCCATTGTAGATTTGTTTCTCTGACAGTTCGTTTGGTTGCAGGGGACATTTTCAGTTTTTATGGCCAAAATGTGCTTTTCAGAGGCTGAAAAGCATGTTTTGGCCGAGTATGATAATTTTCATTAAAACTTGATTTCTATCACTTCGAATGATGCCAAATGAATAATTTGCTTGAATTGGACCATTTTACACTATGTCCATTGTAGATTTGTGTCTCTGACAGTTCGTTTGGTTGCAGGGGACATATTCAGTTTTTAAGGCCAAAATGTGCTTTTCAGGGGCTGAAAAGCATGTTTTGGCCGAGTATGATAATTTTCATTAAAACTTGATTTCTATCCATTCGAATGATGCCAAATGAATAACTTACTTGAATTGGACCATTTTACACTATGTCCATTGTAGATTTGTGTCTCTGACAGTTCGTTTGGTTGCAGGGGACTTATTCAGTTTTTATGGCCAAAATGTGCTTTTCAGGGGCTGAAAAGCATGTTTTGGCCGAGTATGATAATTTTCATTAAAACTTGATTTCTATCACTTCGAATGATGCCAAATGAATAATTTACTTGAATTGGACCATTTTACACTATGTCCATTGTAGATTTGTATCTCTGACAGTTCGTTTGGTTGCAGGGGACATATTCAGTTTTTAAGGCCAAAATGTGCTTTTCAGGGGCTGAAAAGCATGCTTTGGCCGAGTATGGTAATTTTCATTAAAACTTGATTTCTATCACTTCGAATGATGCCAAATGAATAACTTACTTGAATTGGACCATTTTACACTATGTCCATTGTAGATTTGTGTCTCTGACAGTTCGTTTGGTTGCAGGGGACATTTTCAGTTTTTATGGCCAAAATGTGCTTTTCAGAGGCTGAAAAGCATGTTTTGGCCGAGTATGATAATTTTCATTAAAACTTGATTTCTATCACTTCGAATGATGCCAAATGAATAATTTGCTTGAATTGGACCATTTTACACTATGTCCATTGTAGATTTGTGTCTCTGACAGTTCGTTTGGTTGCAGGGGACATATTCAGTTTTTAAGGCCAAAATGTGCTTTTCAGGGGCTGAAAAGCATGTTTTGGCCGAGTATGATAATTTTCATTAAAACTTGATTTCTATCCATTCGAATGATGCCAAATGAATAACTTACTTGAATTGGACCATTTTACACTATGTCCATTGTAGATTTGTGTCTCTGACAGTTCGTTTGGTTGCAGGGGACTTATTCAGTTTTTATGGCCAAAATGTGCTTTTCAGGGGCTGAAAAGCATGTTTTGGCCGAGTATGATAATTTTCATTAAAACTTGATTTCTATCACTTCGAATGATGCCAAATGAATAATTTACTTGAATTGGACCATTTTACACTATGTCCATTGTAGATTTGTATCTCTGACAGTTCGTTTGGTTGCAGGGGACATATTCAGTTTTTAAGGCCAAAATGTGCTTTTCAGGGGCTGAAAAGCATGCTTTGGCCGAGTATGGTAATTTTCATTAAAACTTGATTTCTATCACTTCGAATGATGCCAAATGAATAACTTACTTGAATTGGACCATTTTACACTATGTCCATTGTAGATTTGTGTCTCTGACAGTTCGTTTGGTTGCAGGGGACATTTTCAGTTTTTATGGCCAAAATGTGCTTTTCAGAGGCTGAAAAGCATGTTTTGGCTGAGTATGATAATTTTCATTAAAACTTGATTTCTATCACTTCGAATGATGCCAAATGAATAATTTGCTTGAATTGGACCATTTTACACTATGTCCATTGTAGATTTGTGTCTCTGACAGTTCGTTTGGTTACAGGGGACATATTCAGTTTTTATGGCCAAAATGTGCTTTTCAGGGGCTGAAAAGCATGTTTTGGCCGAGTTTGATAATTTTCATTAAAACTTGATTTCTATCACTTCGATTGATGCCAAATGAATAACTTACTTGAATTGGACCATTGTACACTATGTCCATTGTAGATTTGTGTCTCCGACAGTTCGTTTGGTTGCAGGGGACATTTTCAGTTTTTATGGCCAAAATGTGCTTTTCAGAGGCTGAAAAGCATGTTTTGGCCGAGTATGATAATTTACATTAAAACTTAATTTCTATCACTTCGAATGATGCCAAATGAATAACTTACTTGAATTGGACCATTTTACACTATGTCCATTGTAGATTTGTGTCTCTGACAGTTCGTTTGGTTGCAGGGGATATATTAAGTTTTTATGGCCAAAATGTGCTTTTCAGGGGCTGAAAAGCATGTTTTGGCCGAGTATGATAATTTTCATTAAAACTTGATTTCTATCACTTCGAATGATGCCAAATGAATAACTTACTTGAATTGGACCATTTTACACTATGTCCATTGTAGATTTGTTTCTCTGACAGTTCGTTTGGTTGCAGGGGACATTTTCAGTTTTTATGGCCAAAATGTGCTTTTCAGAGGCTGAAAAGCATGTTTTGGCCGAGTATGATAATTTTCATTAAAACTTGATTTCTATCACTTCGAATGATGCCAAATGAATAATTTGCTTGAATTGGACCATTTTACACTATGTCCATTGTAGATTTGTGTCTCTGACAGTTCGTTTGGTTGCAGGGGACATATTCAGTTTTTAAGGCCAAAATGTGCTTTTCAGGGGCTGAAAAGCATGTTTTGGCCGAGTATGATAATTTTCATTAAAACTTGATTTCTATCCATTCGAATGATGCCAAATGAATAACTTACTTGAATTGGACCATTTTACACTATGTCCATTGTAGATTTGTGTCTCTGACAGTTCGTTTGGTTGCAGGGGACTTATTCAGTTTTTATGGCCAAAATGTGCTTTTCAGGGGCTGAAAAGCATGTTTTGGCCGAGTATGATAATTTTCATTAAAACTTGATTTCTATCACTTCGAATGATGCCAAATGAATAATTTACTTGAATTGGACCATTTTACACTATGTCCATTGTAGATTTGTATCTCTGACAGTTCGTTTGGTTGCAGGGGACATATTCAGTTTTTAAGGCCAAAATGTGCTTTTCAGGGGCTGAAAAGCATGCTTTGGCCGAGTATGGTAATTTTCATTAAAACTTGATTTCTATCACTTCGAATGATGCCAAATGAATAACTTACTTGAATTGGACCATTTTACACTATGTCCATTGTAGATTTGTGTCTCTGACAGTTCGTTTGGTTGCAGGGGACATTTTCAGTTTTTATGGCCAAAATGTGCTTTTCAGAGGCTGAAAAGCATGTTTTGGCCGAGTATGATAATTTTCATTAAAACTTGATTTCTATCACTTCGAATGATGCCAAATGAATAATTTGCTTGAATTGGACCATTTTACACTATGTCCATTGTAGATTTGTGTCTCTGACAGTTCGTTTGGTTGCAGGGGACTTATTCAGTTTTTATGGCCAAAATGTGCTTTTCAGGGGCTGAAAAGCATGTTTTGGCCGAGTTTGATAATTTTCATTAAAACTTGATTTCTATCACTTCGATTGATGCCAAATGAATAACTTACTTGAATTGGACCATTGTACACTATGTCCATTGTAGATTTGTGTCTCCGACAGTTCGTTTGGTTGCAGGGGACATTTTCAGTTTTTATGGCCAAAATGTGCTTTTCAGAGGCTGAAAAGCATGTTTTGGCCGAGTATGATAATTTACATTAAAACTTAATTTCTATCACTTCGAATGATGCCAAATGAATAACTTACTTGAATTGGACCATTTTACACTATGTCCATTGTAGATTTGTGTCTCTGACAGTTCGTTTGGTTGCAGGGGATATATTAAGTTTTTATGGCCAAAATGTGCTTTTCAGGGGCTGAAAAGCATGTTTTGGCCGAGTATGATAATTTTCATTAAAACTTGATTTCTATCACTTCGAATGATGCCAAATGAATAACTTACTTGAATTGGACCATTTTACACTATGTCCATTGTAGATTTGTTTCTCTGACAGTTCGTTTGGTTGCAGGGGACATATTCAGTTTTTAAGGCCAAAATGTGCTTTTCAGGGGCTGAAAAGCATGCTTTGGCCGAGTATGGTAATTTTCATTAAAACTTGATTTCTATCACTTCGAATGATGCCAAATGAATAACTTACTTGAATTGGACCATTTTACACTATGTCCATTGTAGATTTGTGTCTCTGACAGTTCGTTTGGTTGCAGGGGACATTTTCAGTTTTTATGGCCAAAATGTGCTTTTCAGAGGCTGAAAAGCATGTTTTGGCCGAGTATGATAATTTTCATTAAAACTTGATTTCTATCACTTCGAATGATGCCAAATGAATAATTTGCTTGAATTGGACCATTTTACACTATGTCCATTGTAGATTTGTGTCTCTGACAGTTCGTTTGGTTACAGGGGACATATTCAGTTTTTATGGCCAAAATGTGCTTTTCAGGGGCTGAAAAGCATGTTTTGGCCGAGTTTGATAATTTTCATTAAAACTTGATTTCTATCCATTCGAATGATGCCAAATGAATAACTTACTTGAATTGGACCATTTTACACTATGTCCATAGTAGATTTGTGTCTCCGACAGTTCGTTTGGTTGCAGGGGACATTTTCAGTTTTTATGGCCAAAATGTGCTTTTCAGAGGCTGAAAAGCATGTTTTGGCCGAGTATGATAATTTTCATTAAAACTTGATTTCTATCACTTCGAATGATGCCAAATGAATAACTTACTTGAATTGGACCATTTTACACTATGTCCATTGTAGATTTGTGTCTCCGACAGTTCGTTTGGTTGCAGGGGACATTTTCAGTTTTTATGGCCAAAATGTGCTTTTCAGAGGCTGAAAAGCATGTTTTGGCCGAGTATGATAATTTTCATTAAAACTTGATTTCTATCACTTCGAATGATGCCAAATGAATAATTTGCTTGAATTGGACCATTTTACACTATGTCCATTGTAGATTTGTGTCTCTGACAGTTCGTTTGGTTGCAGGGGACATATTCAGTTTTTAAGGCCAAAATGTGCTTTTCAGGGGCTGAAAAGCATGTTTTGGCCGAGTATGATAATTTTCATTAAAACTTGATTTCTATCCATTCGAATGATGCCAAATGAATAACTTACTTGAATTGGACCATTTTACACTATGTCCATTGTAGATTTGTATCTCTGACAGTTCGTTTGGTTGCAGGGGACATATTCAGTTTTTAAGGCCAAAATGTGCTTTTCAGGGGCTGAAAAGCATGCTTTGGCCGAGTATGGTAATTTTCATTAAAACTTGATTTCTATCACTTCGAATGATGCCAAATGAATAACTTACTTGAATTGGACCATTTTACACTATGTCCATTGTAGATTTGTGTCTCTGACAGTTCGTTTGGTTGCAGGGGACATTTTCAGTTTTTATGGCCAAAATGTGCTTTTCAGAGGCTGAAAAGCATGTTTTGGCCGAGTATGATAATTTTCATTAAAACTTGATTTCTATCACTTCGAATGATGCCAAATGAATAATTTGCTTGAATTGGACCATTTTACACTATGTCCATTGTAGATTTGTGTCTCTGACAGTTCGTTTGGTTACAGGGGACATATTCAGTTTTTATGGCCAAAATGTGCTTTTCAGGGGCTGAAAAGCATGTTTTGGCCGAGTTTGATAATTTTCATTAAAACTTGATTTCTATCACTTCGATTGATGCCAAATGAATAACTTACTTGAATTGGACCATTGTACACTATGTCCATTGTAGATTTGTGTCTCCGACAGTTCGTTTGGTTGCAGGGGACATTTTCAGTTTTTATGGCCAAAATGTGCTTTTCAGAGGCTGAAAAGCATGTTTTGGCCGAGTATGATAATTTACATTAAAACTTAATTTCTATCACTTCGAATGATGCCAAATGAATAACTTACTTGAATTGGACCATTTTACACTATGTCCATTGTAGATTTGTGTCTCTGACAGTTCGTTTGGTTGCAGGGGATATATTAAGTTTTTATGGCCAAAATGTGCTTTTCAGGGGCTGAAAAGCATGTTTTGGCCGAGTATGATAATTTTCATTAAAACTTGATTTCTATCACTTCGAATGATGCCAAATGAATAACTTACTTGAATTGGACCATTTTACACTATGTCCATTGTAGATTTGTTTCTCTGACAGTTCGTTTGGTTGCAGGGGACATATTCAGTTTTTAAGGCCAAAATGTGCTTTTCAGGGGCTGAAAAGCATGCTTTGGCCGAGTATGGTAATTTTCATTAAAACTTGATTTCTATCACTTCGAATGATGCCAAATGAATAACTTACTTGAATTGGACCATTTTACACTATGTCCATTGTAGATTTGTGTCTCTGACAGTTCGTTTGGTTGCAGGGGACTTATTCAGTTTTTATGGCCAAAATGTGCTTTTCAGGGGCTGAAAAGCATGTTATGGCCGAGTATGATAATTTTCATTAAAACTTGATTTCTATCACTTCGAATGATGCCAAATGAATAATTTACTTGAATTGGACCATTTTACACTATGTCCATTGTAGATTTGTATCTCTGACAGTTCGTTTGGTTGCAGGGGACATATTCAGTTTTTAAGGCCAAAATGTGCTTTTCAGGGGCTGAAAAGCATGCTTTGGCCGAGTATGGTAATTTTCATTAAAACTTGATTTCTATCACTTCGAATGATGCCAAATGAATAACTTACTTGAATTGGACCATTTTACACTATGTCCATTGTAGATTTGTGTCTCTGACAGTTCGTTTGGTTGCAGGGGACATTTTCAGTTTTTATGGCCAAAATGTGCTTTTCAGAGGCTGAAAAGCATGTTTTGGCCGAGTATGATAATTTTCATTAAAACTTGATTTCTATCACTTCGAATGATGCCAAATGAATAATTTGCTTGAATTGGACCATTGTACACTATGTCCATTGTAGATTTGTGTCTCTGACAGTTCGTTTGGTTGCAGGGGACATATTCAGTTTTTAAGGCCAAAATGTGCTTTTCATGGGCTGAAAAGCATGTTTTGGCCGAGTATGATAATTTTCATTAAAACTTAATTTCTATCTCTTCGAATGATGCCAAATGAATAACTTACTTGAATTGGACCATTTTACACTATGTCCATTGTAGATTTGTGTCTCTGACAGTTTGTTTGGTTGCAGGGGACATATTCAGTTTTTATGGCCAAAATGTGCTTTTCAGGGGCTGAAAAGCATGTTTTGGCCGAGTTTGATAATTTTCATTAAAACTTGATTTCTATCACTTCGATTGATGCCAAATGAATAACTTACTTGAATTGGACCATTGTACACTATGTCCATTGTAGATTTTTGTCTCTGACAGTTCGTTTGGTTGCAGGGGACATATTAAGTTTTTATGGCCAAAATGTGCTTTTCAGGGGCTGAAAAGCATGTTTTGGCCGAGTATGATAATTTACATTAAAACTTGATTTCTATCACTTCGAATGATGCCAAATGAATAAATTACTTGAATTGGACCATTTTACACTATGTCCATTGTAGATTTGTGTCTCTGACAGTTCGTTTGGTTGCAGGGGACATTTTCAGTTTTTATGGCCAAAATGTGCTTTTCAGGGGCTGAAAAGCATGTTTTGGCCGAGTATGATAATTTTCATTAAAACTTGATTTCTATCCATTTGAATGATGCCAAATGAATAACTTACTTGAATTGGACCATTTTACACTATGTCCATTGTAGATTTGTGTCTCTGACAGTTCGTTTGGTTGTAGGGGACATATTCAGTTTTTATGGCCAAAATGTGCTTTTCAGGGGCTGAAAAGCACGTTTTGGCAGAGTATGATAATTTTCATTAAAACTTGATTTATATCCATTCGAATGATGCCAAATGAATAACTTACTTGAATTGGACCATTTTACACTATGTCCATTGTAGATTTGTGTCTCTGACAGTTCATTTGGTTGCAGGGAACATATTCAGTTTTTATGGCCAAAATGTGCTTTTCAGGGGCTGAAAAGCATGTTTTGGCCGAGTATGATAATTTTCATTAAAACTTGATTTCTATCACTTCGAATGATGCCAAATGAATAATTTACTTGAATTGGACCATTTTACACTATGTCCATTGTAGATTTGTATCTCTGACAGTTCGTTTGGTTGCAGGGGACATATTCAGTTTTTATGGCCAAAATGTGCTTTTCAGGGGCTGAAAAGCATGTTTTGGACGAGTATGATAATTTTCATTAAAACTTGATTTCTATCCATTTGAATGATGCCAAATGAATAACTTACTTGAATTGGACCATTTTACACTATGTCCATTGTAGATTTGTGTCTCCGACAGTTCGTTTGGTTGCAGGGGACATTTTCAGTTTTTATGGCCAAAATGTGCTTTTCAGGGGCTGAAAAGCACGTTTTGGCAGAGTATGATAATTTTCATTAAAACTTGATTTCTATCCATTCGAATGATGCCAAATGAATAACTTACTTGAATTGGACCATTTTACACTATGTCCATTGTAGATTTGTGTCTCCGACAGTTCGTTTGGTTGCAGGGGACATTTTCAGTTTTTATGGCCAAAATGTGCTTTTCAGAGGCTGAAAAGCATGTTTTGGCCGAGTATGATAATTTTCATTAAAACTTGATTTCTATCACTTCGAATGATGCCAAATGAATAACTTACTTGAATTGGACCATTTTACACTATGTCCATTGTAGATTTGTGTCTCTGACAGTTCGTTTGGTTGCAGGGGACATATTCAGTTTTTAAGGCCAAAATGTGCTTTTCAGGGGCTGAAAAGCATGTTTTGGCCGAGTATGATAATTTTCATTAAAACTTGATTTCTATCCATTCGAATGATGCCAAATGTATAACTTACTTGAATTGGACCATTTTACACTATGTCCATTGTAGATTTGTGTCTCTGACAGTTCGTTTGGTTGCAGGGGACTTATTCAGTTTTTATGGCCAAAATGTGCTTTTCAGGGGCTGAAAAGCATGTTTTGGCCGAGTATGATAATTTTCATTAAAACTTGATTTCTATCACTTCGAATGATGCCAAATGAATAATTTACTTGAATTGGACCATTTTACACTATGTCCATTGTAGATTTGTATCTCTGACAGTTCGTTTGGTTGCAGGGGACATATTCAGTTTTTAAGGCCAAAATGTGCTTTTCAGGGGCTGAAAAGCATGCTTTGGCCGAGTATGGTAATTTTCATTAAAACTTGATTTCTATCACTTCGAATGATGCCAAATGAATAATTTGCTTGAATTGGACCATTTTACACTATGTCCATTGTAGATTTGTGTCTCTGACAGTTCGTTTGGTTACAGGGGACATATTCAGTTTTTATGGCCAAAATGTGCTTTTCAGGGGCTGAAAAGCATGTTTTGGCCGAGTATGATAATTTTCATTAAAACTTGATTTCTATCCATTCGAATGATGCCAAATGTATAACTTACTTGAATTGGACCATTTTACACTATGTCCATTGTAGATTTGTGTCTCTGACAGTTCGTTTGGTTGCAGGGGACTTATTCAGTTTTTATGGCCAAAATGTGCTTTTCAGGGGCTGAAAAGCATGTTTTGGCCGAGTATGATAATTTTCATTAAAACTTGATTTCTATCACTTCAAATGATGCCAAATGAATAATTTACTTGAATTGGACCATTTTACACTATGTCCATTGTAGATTTGTATCTCTGACAGTTCGTTTGGTTGCAGGGGACATATTCAGTTTTTAAGGCCAAAATGTGCTTTTCAGGGGCTGAAAAGCATGCTTTGGCCGAGTATGGTAATTTTCATTAAAACTTGATTTCTATCACTTCGAATGATGCCAAATGAATAACTTACTTGAATTGGACCATTTTACACTATGTCCATTGTAGATTTGTGTCTCTGACAGTTCGTTTGGTTGCAGGGGACATTTTCAGTTTTTATGGCCAAAATGTGCTTTTCAGAGGCTGAAAAGCATGTTTTGGCCGAGTATGATAATTTTCATTAAAACTTGATTTCTATCACTTCGAATGATGCCAAATGAATAATTTGCTTGAATTGGACCATTTTACACTATGTCCATTGTAGATTTGTGTCTCTGACAGTTCGTTTGGTTACAGGGGACATATTCAGTTTTTATGGCCAAAATGTGCTTTTCAGGGGCTGAAAAGCATGTTTTGGCCGAGTTTGATAATTTTCATTAAAACTTGATTTCTATCACTTCGATTGATGCCAAATGAATAACTTACTTGAATTGGACCATTTTACACTATGTCCATTGTAGATTTGTGTCTCTGACAGTTCGTTTGGTTGCAGGGGACATTTTCAGTTTTTATGGCCAAAATGTGCTTTTCAGAGGCTGAAAAGCATGTTTTGGCCGAGTATGATAATTTTCATTAAAACTTGATTTCTATCACTTCGAATGATGCCAAATGAATAATTTGCTTGAATTGGACCATTGTACACTATGTCCATTGTAGATTTGTGTCTCTGACAGTTCGTTTGGTTGCAGGGGACATATTCAGTTTTTAAGGCCAAAATGTGCTTTTCATGGGCTGAAAAGCATGTTTTGGCCGAGTATGATAATTTTCATTAAAACTTAATTTCTATCTCTTCGAATGATGCCAAATGAATAACTTACTTGAATTGGACCATTTTACACTATGTCCATTGTAGATTTGTGTCTCTGACAGTTTGTTTGGTTGCAGGGGACATATTCAGTTTTTATGGCCAAAATGTGCTTTTCAGGGGCTGAAAAGCATGTTTTGGCCGAGTTTGATAATTTTCATTAAAACTTGATTTCTATCACTTCGATTGATGCCAAATGAATAACTTACTTGAATTGGACCATTGTACACTATGTCCATTGTAGATTTTTGTCTCTGACAGTTCGTTTGGTTGCAGGGGACATATTAAGTTTTTATGGCCAAAATGTGCTTTTCAGGGGCTGAAAAGCATGTTTTGGCCGAGTATGATAATTTACATTAAAACTTGATTTCTATCACTTTGAATGATGCCAAATGAATAAATTACTTGAATTGGACCATTTTACACTATGTCCATTGTAGATTTGTGTCTCTGACAGTTCGTTTGGTTGCAGGGGACATTTTCAGTTTTTATGGCCAAAATGTGCTTTTCAGGGGCTGAAAAGCATGTTTTGGCCGAGTATGATAATTTTCATTAAAACTTGATTTCTATCCATTTGAATGATGCCAAATGAATAACTTACTTGAATTGGACCATTTTACACTATGTCCATTGTAGATTTGTGTCTCTGACAGTTCGTTTGGTTGTAGGGGACATATTCAGTTTTTATGGCCAAAATGTGCTTTTCAGGGGCTGAAAAGCACGTTTTGGCAGAGTATGATAATTTTCATTAAAACTTGATTTATATCCATTCGAATGATGCCAAATGAATAACTTACTTGAATTGGACCATTTTACACTATGTCCATTGTAGATTTGTGTCTCTGACAGTTCATTTGGTTGCAGGGAACATATTCAGTTTTTATGGCCAAAATGTGCTTTTCAGGGGCTGAAAAGCATGTTTTGGCCGAGTATGATAATTTTCATTAAAACTTGATTTCTATCACTTCGAATGATGCCAAATGAATAATTTACTTGAATTGGACCATTTTACACTATGTCCATTGTAGATTTGTATCTCTGACAGTTCGTTTGGTTGCAGGGGACATATTCAGTTTTTATGGCCAAAATGTGCTTTTCAGGGGCTGAAAAGCATGTTTTGGCCGAGTATGATAATTTTCATTAAAACTTGATTTCTATCCATTTGAATGATGCCAAATGAATAACTTACTTGAATTGGACCATTTTACACTATGTCCATTGTAGATTTGTGTCTCCGACAGTTCGTTTGGTTGCAGGGGACATTTTCAGTTTTTATGGCCAAAATGTGCTTTTCAGGGGCTGAAAAGCACGTTTTGGCAGAGTATGATAATTTTCATTAAAACTTGATTTCTATCCATTCGAATGATGCCAAATGAATAACTTACTTGAATTGGACCATTTTACACTATGTCCATTGTAGATTTGTGTCTCCGACAGTTCGTTTGGTTGCAGGGGACATTTTCAGTTTTTATGGCCAAAATGTGCTTTTCAGAGGCTGAAAAGCATGTTTTGGCCGAGTATGATAATTTTCATTAAAACTTGATTTCTATCACTTCGAATGATGCCAAATGAATAACTTACTTGAATTGGACCATTTTACACTATGTCCATTGTAGATTTGTGTCTCCGACAGTTCGTTTGGTTGCAGGGGAAATTTTCAGTTTTTATGGCCAAAATGTGCTTTTCAGAGGCTGAAAAGCATGTTTTGGCCGAGTATGATAATTTTCATTAAAACTTGATTTCTATCACTTCGAATGATGCCAAATGAATAATTTGCTTGAATTGGACCATTTTACACTATGTCCATTGTAGATTTGTGTCTCTGACAGTTCGTTTGGTTGCAGGGGACATATTCAGTTTTTAAGGCCAAAATGTGCTTTTCAGGGGCTGAAAAGCATGTTTTGGCCGAGTATGATAATTTTCATTAAAACTTGATTTCTATCCATTCGAATGATGCCAAATGTATAACTTACTTGAATTGGACCATTTTACACTATGTCCATTGTAGATTTGTGTCTCTGACAGTTCGTTTGGTTGCAGGGGACTTATTCAGTTTTTATGGCCAAAATGTGCTTTTCAGGGGCTGAAAAGCATGTTTTGGCCGAGTATGATAATTTTCATTAAAACTTGATTTCTATCACTTCGAATGATGCCAAATGAATAATTTACTTGAATTGGACCATTTTACACTATGTCCATTGTAGATTTGTATCTCTGACAGTTCGTTTGGTTGCAGGGGACATATTCAGTTTTTAAGGCCAAAATGTGCTTTTCAGGGGCTGAAAAGCATGCTTTGGCCGAGTATGGTAATTTTCATTAAAACTTGATTTCTATCACTTCGAATGATGCCAAATGAATAATTTGCTTGAATTGGACCATTTTACACTATGTCCATTGTAGATTTGTGTCTCTGACAGTTCGTTTGGTTACAGGGGACATATTCAGTTTTTATGGCCAAAATGTGCTTTTCAGGGGCTGAAAAGCATGTTTTGGCCGAGTATGATAATTTTCATTAAAACTTGATTTCTATCCATTCGAATGATGCCAAATGTATAACTTACTTGAATTGGACCATTTTACACTATGTCCATTGTAGATTTGTGTCTCTGACAGTTCGTTTGGTTGCAGGGGACTTATTCAGTTTTTATGGCCAAAATGTGCTTTTCAGGGGCTGAAAAGCATGTTTTGGCCGAGTATGATAATTTTCATTAAAACTTGATTTCTATCACTTCAAATGATGCCAAATGAATAATTTACTTGAATTGGACCATTTTACACTATGTCCATTGTAGATTTGTATCTCTGACAGTTCGTTTGGTTGCAGGGGACATATTCAGTTTTTAAGGCCAAAATGTGCTTTTCAGGGGCTGAAAAGCATGCTTTGGCCGAGTATGGTAATTTTCATTAAAACTTGATTTCTATCACTTCGAATGATGCCAAATGAATAACTTACTTGAATTGGACCATTTTACACTATGTCCATTGTAGATTTGTGTCTCTGACAGTTCGTTTGGTTGCAGGGGACATTTTCAGTTTTTATGGCCAAAATGTGCTTTTCAGAGGCTGAAAAGCATGTTTTGGCCGAGTATGATAATTTTCATTAAAACTTGATTTCTATCACTTCGAATGATGCCAAATGAATAATTTGCTTGAATTGGACCATTTTACACTATGTCCATTGTAGATTTGTGTCTCTGACAGTTCGTTTGGTTACAGGGGACATATTCAGTTTTTATGGCCAAAATGTGCTTTTCAGGGGCTGAAAAGCATGTTTTGGCCGAGTTTGATAATTTTCATTAAAACTTGATTTCTATCACTTCGATTGATGCCAAATGAATAACTTACTTGAATTGGACCATTGTACACTATGTCCATTGTAGATTTGTGTCTCCGACAGTTCGTTTGGTTGCAGGGGACATTTTCAGTTTTTATGGCCAAAATGTGCTTTTCAGAGGCTGAAAAGCATGTTTTGGCCGAGTATGATAATTTACATTAAAACTTAATTTCTATCACTTCGAATGATGCCAAATGAATAACTTACTTGAATTGGACCATTTTACACTATGTCCATTGTAGATTTGTGTCTCTGACAGTTCGTTTGGTTGCAGGGGATATATTAAGTTTTTATGGCCAAAATGTGCTTTTCAGGGGCTGAAAAGCATGTTTTGGCCGAGTATGATAATTTTCATTAAAACTTGATTTCTATCACTTCGATTGATGCCAAATGAATAATTTACTTGAATTGGACCATTTTACACTATGTCCATTGTAGATTTGTATCTCTGACAGTTCGTTTGGTTGCAGGGGACATATTCAGTTTTTAAGGCCAAAATGTGCTTTTCAGGGGCTGAAAAGCATGCTTTGGCCGAGTATGGTAATTTTCATTAAAACTTGATTTCTATCACTTCGAATGATGCCAAATGAATAATTTGCTTGAATTGGACCATTTTACACTATGTCCATTGTAGATTTGTGTCTCTGACAGTTCGTTTGGTTACAGGGGACATATTCAGTTTTTATGGCCAAAATGTGCTTTTCAGGGGCTGAAAAGCATGTTTTGGCCGAGTATGATAATTTTCATTAAAACTTGATTTCTATCCATTCGAATGATGCCAAATGTATAACTTACTTGAATTGGACCATTTTACACTATGTCCATTGTAGATTTGTGTCTCTGACAGTTCGTTTGGTTGCAGGGGACTTATTCAGTTTTTATGGCCAAAATGTGCTTTTCAGGGGCTGAAAAGCATGTTTTGGCCGAGTATGATAATTTTCATTAAAACTTGATTTCTATCACTTCAAATGATGCCAAATGAATAATTTACTTGAATTGGACCATTTTACACTATGTCCATTGTAGATTTGTATCTCTGACAGTTCGTTTGGTTGCAGGGGACATATTCAGTTTTTAAGGCCAAAATGTGCTTTTCAGGGGCTGAAAAGCATGCTTTGGCCGAGTATGGTAATTTTCATTAAAACTTGATTTCTATCACTTCGAATGATGCCAAATGAATAACTTACTTGAATTGGACCATTTTACACTATGTCCATTGTAGATTTGTGTCTCTGACAGTTCGTTTGGTTACAGGGGACATTTTCAGTTTTTATGGCCAAAATGTGCTTTTCAGAGGCTGAAAAGCATGTTTTGGCCGAGTATGATAATTTTCATTAAAACTTGATTTCTATCACTTCGAATGATGCCAAATGAATAATTTGCTTGAATTGGACCATTTTACACTATGTCCATTGTAGATTTGTGTCTCTGACAGTTCGTTTGGTTACAGGGGACATATTCAGTTTTTATGGCCAAAATGTGCTTTTCAGGGGCTGAAAAGCATGTTTTGGCCGAGTTTGATAATTTTCATTAAAACTTGATTTCTATCACTTCGATTGATGCCAAATGAATAACTTACTTGAATTGGACCATTGTACACTATGTCCATTGTAGATTTGTGTCTCCGACAGTTCGTTTGGTTGCAGGGGACATTTTCAGTTTTTATGGCCAAAATGTGCTTTTCAGAGGCTGAAAAGCATGTTTTGGCCGAGTATGATAATTTACATTAAAACTTAATTTCTATCACTTCGAATGATGCCAAATGAATAACTTACTTGAATTGGACCATTTTACACTATGTCCATTGTAGATTTGTGTCTCTGACAGTTCGTTTGGTTGCAGGGGATATATTAAGTTTTTATGGCCAAAATGTGCTTTTCAGGGGCTGAAAAGCATGTTTTGGCCGAGTATGATAATTTTCATTAAAACTTGATTTCTATCACTTCGAATGATGCCAAATGAATAACTTACTTGAATTGGACCATTTTACACTATGTCCATTGTAGATTTGTGTCTCTGACAGTTCGTTTGGTTGCAGGGGACTTATTCAGTTTTTATGGCCAAAATGTGCTTTTCAGGGGCTGAAAAGCATGTTTTGGCCGAGTATGATAATTTTCAATAAAACTTGATTTCTATCACTTCGAATGATGCCAAATGAATAATTTACTTGAATTGGACCATTTTACACTATGTCCATTGTAGATTTGTATCTCTGACAGTTCGTTTGGTTGCAGGGGACATATTCAGTTTTTAAGGCCAAAATGTGCTTTTCAGGGGCTGAAAAGCATGCTTTGGCCGAGTATGGTAATTTTCATTAAAACTTGATTTCTATCACTTCGAATGATGCCAAATGAATAACTTACTTGAATTGGACCATTTTACACTATGTCCATTGTAGATTTGTGTCTCTGACAGTTCGTTTGGTTGCAGGGGACATTTTCAGTTTTTATGGCCAAAATGTGCTTTTCAGAGGCTGAAAAGCATGTTTTGGCCGAGTATGATAATTTTCATTAAAACTTGATTTCTATCACTTCGAATGATGCCAAATGAATAATTTGCTTGAATTGGACCATTTTACACTATGTCCATTGTAGATTTGTGTCTCTGACAGTTCGTTTGGTTACAGGGGACATATTCAGTTTTTATGGCCAAAATGTGCTTTTCAGGGGCTGAAAAGCATGTTTTGGCCGAGTTTGATAATTTTCATTAAAACTTGATTTCTATCACTTCGATTGATGCCAAATGAATAACTTACTTGAATTGGACCATTGTACACTATGTCCATTGTAGATTTGTGTCTCCGACAGTTCGTTTGGTTGCAGGGGACATTTTCAGTTTTTATGGCCAAAATGTGCTTTTCAGAGGCTGAAAAGCATGTTTTGGCCGAGTATGATAATTTACATTAAAACTTAATTTCTATCACTTCGAATGATGCCAAATGAATAACTTACTTGAATTGGACCATTTTACACTATGTCCATTGTAGATTTGTGTCTCTGACAGTTCGTTTGGTTGCAGGGGATATATTAAGTTTTTATGGCCAAAATGTGCTTTTCAGGGGCTGAAAAGCATGTTTTGGCCGAGTATGATAATTTTCATTAAAACTTGATTTCTATCACTTCGAATGATGCCAAATGAATAACTTACTTGAATTGGACCATTTTACACTATGTCCATTGTAGATTTGTGTCTCTGACAGTTCGTTTGGTTGCAGGGGACTTATTCAGTTTTTATGGCCAAAATGTGCTTTTCAGGGGCTGAAAAGCATGTTTTGGCCGAGTATGATAATTTTCAATAAAACTTGATTTCTATCACTTCGAATGATGCCAAATGAATAATTTACTTGAATTGGACCATTTTACACTATGTCCATTGTAGATTTGTATCTCTGACAGTTCGTTTGGTTGCAGGGGACATATTCAGTTTTTAAGGCCAAAATGTGCTTTTCAGGGGCTGAAAAGCATGCTTTGGCCGAGTATGGTAATTTTCATTAAAACTTGATTTCTATCACTTCGAATGATGCCAAATGAATAACTTACTTGAATTGGACCATTTTACACTATGTCCATTGTAGATTTGTGTCTCTGACAGTTCGTTTGGTTGCAGGGGACATTTTCAGTTTTTATGGCCAAAATGTGCTTTTCAGAGGCTGAAAAGCATGTTTTGGCCGAGTATGATAATTTTCATTAAAACTTGATTTCTATCACTTCGAATGATGCCAAATGAATAATTTGCTTGAATTGGACCATTTTACACTATGTCCATTGTAGATTTGTGTCTCTGACAGTTCGTTTGGTTACAGGGGACATATTCAGTTTTTATGGCCAAAATGTGCTTTTCAGGGGCTGAAAAGCATGTTTTGGCCGAGTTTGATAATTTTCATTAAAACTTGATTTCTATCACTTCGATTGATGCCAAATGAATAACTTACTTGAATGGGACCATTGTACACTATGTCCATTGTAGATTTGTGTCTCCGACAGTTCGTTTGGTTGCAGGGGACATTTTCAGTTTTTATGGCCAAAATGTGCTTTTCAGAGGCTGAAAAGCATGTTTTGGCCGAGTATGATAATTTACATTAAAACTTAATTTCTATCACTTCGAATGATGCCAAATGAATAACTTACTTGAATTGGACCATTTTACACTATGTCCATTGTAGATTTGTGTCTCTGACAGTTCGTTTGGTTGCAGGGGATATATTAAGTTTTTATGGCCAAAATGTACTTTTCAGGGGCTGAAAAGCATGTTTTGGCCGAGTATGATAATTTTCATTAAAACTTGATTTCTATCACTTCGAATGATGCCAAATGAATAACTTACTTGAATTGGACCATTTTACACTATGTCCATTGTAGATTTGTTTCTCTGACAGTTCGTTTGGTTGCAGGGGACATATTCAGTTTTTAAGGCCAAAATGTGCTTTTCAGGGGCTGAAAAGCATGCTTTGGCCGAGTATGGTAATTTTCATTAAAACTTGATTTCTATCACTTCGAATGATGCCAAATGAATAACTTACTTGAATTGGACCATTTTACACTATGTCCATTGTAGATTTGTGTCTCTGACAGTTCGTTTGGTTGCAGGGGACATTTTCAGTTTTTATGGCCAAAATGTGCTTTTCAGAGGCTGAAAAGCATGTTTTGGCCGAGTATGATAATTTTCATTAAAACTTGATTTCTATCACTTCGAATGATGCCAAATGAATAATTTTCTTGAATTGGACCATTTTACACTATGTCCATTGTAGATTTGTGTCTCTGACAGTTCGTTTGGTTACAGGGGACATATTCAGTTTTTATGGCCAAAATGTGCTTTTCAGGGGCTGAAAAGCATGTTTTGGCCGAGTTTGATAATTTTCATTAAAACTTGATTTCTATCACTTCGATTGATGCCAAATGAATAACTTACTTGAATTGGCCCATTGTACACTATGTCCATTGTAGATTTGTGTCTCCGACAGTTCGTTTGGTTGCAGGGGACATTTTCAGTTTTTATGGCCAAAATGTGCTTTTCAGAGGCTGAAAAGCATGTTTTGGCCGAGTATGATAATTTACATTAAAACTTAATTTCTATCACTTCGAATGATGCCAAATGAATAACTTACTTGAATTGGACCATTTTACACTATGTCCATTGTAGATTTGTGTCTCTGACAGTTCGTTTGGTTGCAGGGGATATATTAAGTTTTTATGGCCAAAATGTGCTTTTCAGGGGCTGAAAAGCATGTTTTGGCCGAGTATGATAATTTTCATTAAAACTTGATTTCTATCACTTCGAATGATGCCAAATGAATAATTTGCTTGAATTGGACCATTTTACACTATGTCCATTGTAGATTTGTGTCTCTGACAGTTCGTTTGGTTACAGGGGACATATTCAGTTTTTATGGCCAAAATGTGCTTTTCAGGGGCTGAAAAGCATGTTTTGGCCGAGTTTGATAATTTTCATTAAAACTTGATTTCTATCACTTCGATTGATGCCAAATGAATAACTTACTTGAATGGGACCATTGTACACTATGTCCATTGTAGATTTGTGTCTCCGACAGTTCGTTTGGTTGCAGGGGACATTTTCAGTTTTTATGGCCAAAATGTGCTTTTCAGAGGCTGAAAAGCATGTTTTGGCCGAGTATGATAATTTACATTAAAACTTAATTTCTATCACTTCGAATGATGCCAAATGAATAACTTACTTGAATTGGACCATTTTACACTATGTCCATTGTAGATTTGTGTCTCTGACAGTTCGTTTGGTTGCAGGGGATATATTAAGTTTTTATGGCCAAAATGTACTTTTCAGGGGCTGAAAAGCATGTTTTGGCCGAGTATGATAATTTTCATTAAAACTTGATTTCTATCACTTCGAATGATGCCAAATGAATAACTTACTTGAATTGGACCATTTTACACTATGTCCATTGTAGATTTGTTTCTCTGACAGTTCGTTTGGTTGCAGGGGACATATTCAGTTTTTAAGGCCAAAATGTGCTTTTCAGGGGCTGAAAAGCATGCTTTGGCCGAGTATGGTAATTTTCATTAAAACTTGATTTCTATCACTTCGAATGATGCCAAATGAATAACTTACTTGAATTGGACCATTTTACACTATGTCCATTGTAGATTTGTGTCTCTGACAGTTCGTTTGGTTGCAGGGGACATTTTCAGTTTTTATGGCCAAAATGTGCTTTTCAGAGGCTGAAAAGCATGTTTTGGCCGAGTATGATAATTTTCATTAAAACTTGATTTCTATCACTTCGAATGATGCCAAATGAATAATTTTCTTGAATTGGACCATTTTACACTATGTCCATTGTAGATTTGTGTCTCTGACAGTTCGTTTGGTTACAGGGGACATATTCAGTTTTTATGGCCAAAATGTGCTTTTCAGGGGCTGAAAAGCATGTTTTGGCCGAGTTTGATAATTTTCATTAAAACTTGATTTCTATCACTTCGATTGATGCCAAATGAATAACTTACTTGAATTGGCCCATTGTACACTATGTCCATTGTAGATTTGTGTCTCCGACAGTTCGTTTGGTTGCAGGGGACATTTTCAGTTTTTATGGCCAAAATGTGCTTTTCAGAGGCTGAAAAGCATGTTTTGGCCGAGTATGATAATTTACATTAAAACTTAATTTCTATCACTTCGAATGATGCCAAATGAATAACTTACTTGAATTGGACCATTTTACACTATGTCCATTGTAGATTTGTGTCTCTGACAGTTCGTTTGGTTGCAGGGGATATATTAAGTTTTTATGGCCAAAATGTGCTTTTCAGGGGCTGAAAAGCATGTTTTGGCCGAGTATGATAATTTTCATTAAAACTTGATTTCTATCACTTCGAATGATGCCAAATGAATAACTTACTTGAATTGGACCATTTTACACTATGTCCATTGTAGATTTGTTTCTCTGACAGTTCGTTTGGTTGCAGGGGACATATTCAGTTTTTATGGCCAAAATGTGCTTTTCAGGGGCTGAAAAGCACGTTTTGGCAGAGTATGATAATTTTCATTAAAACTTGATTTCTATCCATTCGAATGATACCAAATGAATAACTTACTTGAATTGGACCATTTTACACTATGTCCATTGTAGATTTGTGTCTCTGACAGTTCGTTTGGTTGCAGGGGACATTTTCAGTTTTTATGGCCAAAATGTGCTTTTCAGAGGCTGAAAAGCATGTTTTGGCCGAGTATGATAATTTTCATTAAAACTTGATTTCTATCACTTCGAATGATGCCAAATGAATAATTTGCTTGAATTGGACCATTTTACACTATGTCCATTGTAGATTTGTGTCTCTGACAGTTCGTTTGGTTACAGGGGACATATTCAGTTTTTATGGCCAAAATGTGCTTTTCAGGGGCTGAAAAGCATGTTTTGGCCGAGTTTGATAATTTTCATTAAAACTTGATTTCTATCACTTCGATTGATGCCAAATGAATAACTTACTTGAATGGGACCATTGTACACTATGTCCATTGTAGATTTGTGTCTCCGACAGTTCGTTTGGTTGCAGGGGACATTTTCAGTTTTTATGGCCAAAATGTGCTTTTCAGAGGCTGAAAAGCATGTTTTGGCCGAGTATGATAATTTACATTAAAACTTAATTTCTATCACTTCGAATGATGCCAAATGAATAACTTACTTGAATTGGACCATTTTACACTATGTCCATTGTAGATTTGTGTCTCTGACAGTTCGTTTGGTTGCAGGGGATATATTAAGTTTTTATGGCCAAAATCTACTTTTCAGGGGCTGAAAAGCATGTTTTGGCCGAGTATGATAATTTTCATTAAAACTTGATTTCTATCACTTCGAATGATGCCAAATGAATAACTTACTTGAATTGGACCATTTTACACTATGTCCATTGTAGATTTGTTTCTCTGACAGTTCGTTTGGTTGCAGGGGACATATTCAGTTTTTAAGGCCAAAATGTGCTTTTCAGGGGCTGAAAAGCATGCTTTGGCCGAGTATGGTAATTTTCATTAAAACTTGATTTCTATCACTTCGAATGATGCCAAATGAATAACTTACTTGAATTGGACCATTTTACACTATGTCCATTGTAGATTTGTGTCTCTGACAGTTCGTTTGGTTACAGGGGACATATTCAGTTTTTATGGCCAAAATGTGCTTTTCAGGGGCTGAAAAGCATGTTTTGGCCGAGTTTGATAATTTTCATTAAAACTTGATTTCTATCACTTCGATTGATGCCAAATGAATAACTTACTTGAATTGGCCCATTGTACACTATGTCCATTGTAGATTTGTGTCTCCGACAGTTCGTTTGGTTGCAGGGGACATTTTCAGTTTTTATGGCCAAAATGTGCTTTTCAGAGGCTGAAAAGCATGTTTTGGCCGAGTATGATAATTTACATTAAAACTTAATTTCTATCACTTCGAATGATGCCAAATGAATAACTTACTTGAATTGGACCATTTTACACTATGTCCATTGTAGATTTGTGTCTCTGACAGTTCGTTTGGTTGCAGGGGATATATTAAGTTTTTATGGCCAAAATGTACTTTTCAGGGGCTGAAAAGCATGTTTTGGCCGAGTATGATAATTTTCATTAAAACTTGATTTCTATCACTTCGAATGATGCCAAATGAATAACTTACTTGAATTGGACCATTTTACACTATGTCCATTGTAGATTTGTTTCTCTGACAGTTCGTTTGGTTGCAGGGGACATATTCAGTTTTTAAGGCCAAAATGTGCTTTTCAGGGGCTGAAAAGCATGCTTTGGCCGAGTATGGTAATTTTCATTAAAACTTGATTTCTATCACTTCGAATGATGCCAAATGAATAACTTACTTGAATTGGACCATTTTACACTATGTCCATTGTAGATTTGTGTCTCTGACAGTTCGTTTGGTTGCAGGGGACATTTTCAGTTTTTATGGCCAAAATGTGCTTTTCAGAGGCTGAAAAGCATGTTTTGGCCGAGTATGATAATTTTCATTAAAACTTGATTTCTATCACTTCGAA
Source organism: Stigmatopora argus (assembly GCF_051989625.1). Taxonomy (NCBI): domain Eukaryota; kingdom Metazoa; phylum Chordata; class Actinopteri; order Syngnathiformes; family Syngnathidae; genus Stigmatopora; species Stigmatopora argus. Next base: position 489,531 of record NC_135393.1, on the reverse strand, counting down.
TGATGCCAAATGAATAATTTTCTTGAATTGGACCATTTTACACTATGTCCATTGTAGATTTGTGTCTCTGACAGTTCGTTTGGTTACAGGGGACATATTCAGTTTTTATGGCCAAAATGTGCTTTTCAGGGGCTGAAAAGCATGTTTTGGCCGAGTTTGATAATTTTCATTAAAACTTGATTTCTATCACTTCGATTGATGCCAAATGAATAACTTACTTGAATTGGCCCATTGTACACTATGTCCATTGTAGATTTGTGTCTCCGACAGTTCGTTTGGTTGCAGGGGACATTTTCAGTTTTTATGGCCAAAATGTGCTTTTCAGAGGCTGAAAAGCATGTTTTGGCCGAGTATGATAATTTACATTAAAACTTAATTTCTATCACTTCGAATGATGCCAAATGAATAACTTACTTGAATTGGACCATTTTACACTATGTCCATTGTAGATTTGTGTCTCTGACAGTTCGTTTGGTTGCAGGGGATATATTAAGTTTTTATGGCCAAAATGTGCTTTTCAGGGGCTGAAAAGCATGTTTTGGCCGAGTATGATAATTTTCATTAAAACTTGATTTCTATCACTTCGAATGATGCCAAATGAATAACTTACTTGAATTGGACCATTTTACACTATGTCCATTGTAGATTTGTTTCTCTGACAGTTCGTTTGGTTGCAGGGGACATATTCAGTTTTTATGGCCAAAATGTGCTTTTCAGGGGCTGAAAAGCACGTTTTGGCAGAGTATGATAATTTTCATTAAAACTTGATTTCTATCACTTCGATTGATGCCAAATGAATAACTTACTTGAATTGGACCATTTTACACTATGTCCATTGTAGATTTGTGTCTCTGACAGTTCGTTTGGTTGCAGGGGACATTTTCAGTTTTTATGGCCAAAATGTGCTTTTCAGAGGCTGAAAAGCATGTTTTGGCCGAGTATGATAATTTTCATTAAAACTTGATTTCTATCACTTCGAATGATGCCAAATGAATAATTTGCTTGAATTGGACCATTTTACACTATGTCCATTGTAGATTTGTGTCTCTGACAGTTCGTTTGGTTACAGGGGACATATTCAGTTTTTATGGCCAAAATGTGCTTTTCAGGGGCTGAAAAGCATGTTTTGGCCGAGTTTGATAATTTTCATTAAAACTTGATTTCTATCACTTCGATTGATGCCAAATGAATAACTTACTTGAATGGGACCATTGTACACTATGTCCATTGTAGATTTGTGTCTCCGACAGTTCGTTTGGTTGCAGGGGACATTTTCAGTTTTTATGGCCAAAATGTGCTTTTCAGAGGCTGAAAAGCATGTTTTGGCCGAGTATGATAATTTTCATTAAAACTTGATTTCTATCACTTCGAATTATGCCAAATGAATAATTTGCTTGAATTGGACCATTTTACACTATGTCCATTGTAGATTTGTGTCTCTGACAGTTCGTTTGGTTACAGGGGACATATTCAGTTTTTATGGCCAAAATGTGCTTTTCAGGGGCTGAAAAGCATGTTTTGGCCGAGTTTGATAATTTTCATTAAAACTTGATTTCTATCACTTCGATTGATGCCAAATGAATAACTTACTTGAATTGGCCCATTGTACACTATGTCCATTGTAGATTTGTGTCTCCGACAGTTCGTTTGGTTGCAGGGGACATTTTCAGTTTTTATGGCCAAAATGTGCTTTTCAGAGGCTGAAAAGCATGTTTTGGCCGAGTATGATAATTTACATTAAAACTTAATTTCTATCACTTCGAATGATGCCAAATGAATAACTTACTTGAATTGGACCATTTTACACTATGTCCATTGTAGATTTGTGTCTCTGACAGTTCGTTTGGTTGCAGGGGATATATTAAGTTTTTATGGCCAAAATGTGCTTTTCAGGGGCTGAAAAGCATGTTTTGGCCGAGTATGATAATTTTCATTAAAACTTGATTTCTATCACTTCGAATGATGCCAAATGAATAACTTACTTGAATTGGACCATTTTACACCATGTCCATTGTAGATTTGTTTCTCTGACAGTTCGTTTGGTTGCAGGGGACATATTCAGTTTTTATGGCCAAAATGTGCTTTTCAGGGGCTGAAAAGCACGTTTTGGCAGAGTATGATAATTTTCATTAAAACTTGATTTCTATCCATTCGAATGATACCAAATGAATAACTTACTTGAATTGGACCATTTTACACTATGTCCATTGTAGATTTGTGTCTCTGACAGTTCGTTTGGTTGCAGGGGACATTTTCAGTTTTTATGGCCAAAATGTGCTTTTCAGGGGCTGAAAAGCATGTTTTGGCCGAGTATGATAATTTTCATTAAAACTTGATTTCTATCCATTTGAATGATGCCAAATAAATAACTTACTTGAATTGGACCATTTTACACTATGTCCATTGTAGATTTGTGTCTCTGACAGTTCGTTTGGTTGCAGGGGACATTTTCAGTTTTTATGGCCAAAATGTGCTTTTCAGAGGCTGAAAAGCATGTTTTGGCAGAGTATGATAATTTTCATTAAAACTTAATTTCTATCACTTCGAATGATGCCAAATGAATAATTTACTTGAATTGGACCATTTTACACTATGTCCATTGTAGATTTGTATCTCTGACAGTTCGTTTGGTTGCAGGGGACATATTCAGTTTTTAAGGCCAAAATGTGCTTTTCAGGGGCTGAAAAGCATGTTTTGGCCGAGTATGGTAATTTTCATTAAAACTTGATTTCTATCACTTCGAATGATGCCAAATGAATAACTTACTTGAATTGGACCATTTTACACTATGTCCATTGTAGATTTGTGTCTCCGACAGTTCGTTTGGTTGCAGGGGACATTTTCAGTTTTTATGGCCAAAATGTGCTTTTCAGAGGCTGAAAAGCATGTTTTGGCCGAGTATGATAATTTACATTAAAACTTAATTGCTATCACTTCGAATGATGCCAAATGAATAACTTACTTGAATTGGACCATTTTACACTATGTCCATGGTAGATTTGTGTCTCTGACAGTTCGTTTGGTTGCAGGGGACATTTTCAGTTTTTATGGCCAAAATGTGCTTTTCAGAGGCTGAAAAGCATGTTTTGGCCGAGTATGATAATTTTCATTAAAACTTGATTTCTATCACTTCGAATGATGTCAAATGAATAATTTGCTTGAATTGGACCATTTTACACTATGTCCATTGTAGATTTGTGTCTCTGACAGTTCGTTTGGTTGCAGGGGACATTTTCAGTTTTTATGGCCAAAATGTGCTTTTCAGAGGCTGAAAAGCATGTTTTGGCAGAGTATGATAATTTTCATTAAAAACTTAATTTCTATCACTTCGAATGATGCCAAATGAATAATTTACTTGAATTGGACCATTTTACACTATGTCCATTGTAGATTTGTATCTCTGACAGTTCGTTTGGTTGCAGGGGACATATTCAGTTTTTATGGCCAAAATGTGCTTTTCAGGGGCTGAAAAGCACGTTTTGGCAGAGTATGATAATTTTCATTAAAACTTGATTTCTATCACTTCGATTGATGCCAAATGAATAACTTACTTGAATTGGACCATTTTACACTATGTCCATTGTAGATTTGTGTCTCTGACAGTTCGTTTGGTTGCAGGGGACATTTTCAGTTTTTATGGCCAAAATGTGCTTTTCAGAGGCTGAAAAGCATGTTTTGGCCGAGTATGATAATTTTCATTAAAACTTGATTTCTATCACTTCGAATGATGCCAAATGAATAATTTGCTTGAATTGGACCATTTTACACTATGTCCATTGTAGATTTGTGTCTCTGACAGTTCGTTTGGTTACAGGGGACATATTCAGTTTTTATGGCCAAAATGTGCTTTTCAGGGGCTGAAAAGCATGTTTTGGCCGAGTTTGATAATTTTCATTAAAACTTGATTTCTATCACTTCGATTGATGCCAAATGAATAACTTACTTGAATGGGACCATTGTACACTATGTCCATTGTAGATTTGTGTCTCCGACAGTTCGTTTGGTTGCAGGGGACATTTTCAGTTTTTATGGCCAAAATGTGCTTTTCAGAGGCTGAAAAGCATGTTTTGGCCGAGTATGATAATTTTCATTAAAACTTGATTTCTATCACTTCGAATTATGCCAAATGAATAATTTGCTTGAATTGGACCATTTTACACTATGTCCATTGTAGATTTGTGTCTCTGACAGTTCGTTTGGTTACAGGGGACATATTCAGTTTTTATGGCCAAAATGTGCTTTTCAGGGGCTGAAAAGCATGTTTTGGCCGAGTTTGATAATTTTCATTAAAACTTGATTTCTATCACTTCGATTGATGCCAAATGAATAACTTACTTGAATTGGCCCATTGTACACTATGTCCATTGTAGATTTGTGTCTCCGACAGTTCGTTTGGTTGCAGGGGACATTTTCAGTTTTTATGGCCAAAATGTGCTTTTCAGAGGCTGAAAAGCATGTTTTGGCCGAGTATGATAATTTACATTAAAACTTAATTTCTATCACTTCGAATGATGCCAAATGAATAACTTACTTGAATTGGACCATTTTACACTATGTCCATTGTAGATTTGTGTCTCTGACAGTTCGTTTGGTTGCAGGGGATATATTAAGTTTTTATGGCCAAAATGTGCTTTTCAGGGGCTGAAAAGCATGTTTTGGCCGAGTATGATAATTTTCATTAAAACTTGATTTCTATCACTTCGAATGATGCCAAATGAATAACTTACTTGAATTGGACCATTTTACACCATGTCCATTGTAGATTTGTTTCTCTGACAGTTCGTTTGGTTGCAGGGGACATATTCAGTTTTTATGGCCAAAATGTGCTTTTCAGGGGCTGAAAAGCACGTTTTGGCAGAGTATGATAATTTTCATTAAAACTTGATTTCTATCCATTCGAATGATACCAAATGAATAACTTACTTGAATTGGACCATTTTACACTATGTCCATTGTAGATTTGTGTCTCTGACAGTTCGTTTGGTTGCAGGGGACATTTTCAGTTTTTATGGCCAAAATGTGCTTTTCAGGGGCTGAAAAGCATGTTTTGGCCGAGTATGATAATTTTCATTAAAACTTGATTTCTATCCATTTGAATGATGCCAAATAAATAACTTACTTGAATTGGACCATTTTACACTATGTCCATTGTAGATTTGTGTCTCTGACAGTTCGTTTGGTTGCAGGGGACATTTTCAGTTTTTATGGCCAAAATGTGCTTTTCAGAGGCTGAAAAGCATGTTTTGGCAGAGTATGATAATTTTCATTAAAACTTAATTTCTATCACTTCGAATGATGCCAAATGAATAATTTACTTGAATTGGACCATTTTACACTATGTCCATTGTAGATTTGTATCTCTGACAGTTCGTTTGGTTGCAGGGGACATATTCAGTTTTTAAGGCCAAAATGTGCTTTTCAGGGGCTGAAAAGCATGTTTTGGCCGAGTATGGTAATTTTCATTAAAACTTGATTTCTATCACTTCGAATGATGCCAAATGAATAACTTACTTGAATTGGACCATTTTACACTATGTCCATTGTAGATTTGTGTCTCCGACAGTTCGTTTGGTTGCAGGGGACATTTTCAGTTTTTATGGCCAAAATGTGCTTTTCAGAGGCTGAAAAGCATGTTTTGGCCGAGTATGATAATTTACATTAAAACTTAATTGCTATCACTTCGAATGATGCCAAATGAATAACTTACTTGAATTGGACCATTTTACACTATGTCCATGGTAGATTTGTGTCTCTGACAGTTCGTTTGGTTGCAGGGGACATTTTCAGTTTTTATGGCCAAAATGTGCTTTTCAGAGGCTGAAAAGCATGTTTTGGCCGAGTATGATAATTTTCATTAAAACTTGATTTCTATCACTTCGAATGATGTCAAATGAATAATTTGCTTGAATTGGACCATTTTACACTATGTCCATTGTAGATTTGTGTCTCTGACAGTTCGTTTGGTTGCAGGGGACATTTTCAGTTTTTATGGCCAAAATGTGCTTTTCAGAGGCTGAAAAGCATGTTTTGGCAGAGTATGATAATTTTCATTAAAAACTTAATTTCTATCACTTCGAATGATGCCAAATGAATAATTTACTTGAATTGGACCATTTTACACTATGTCCATTGTAGATTTGTATCTCTGACAGTTCGTTTGGTTGCAGGGGACATATTCAGTTTTTAAGGCCAAAATGTGCTTTTCAGGGGCTGAAAAGCATGTTTTGGCCGAGTATGGTAATTTTCATTAAAACTTGATTTCTATCACTCCGAATGATGCCAAATGAATAACTTACTTGAATTGGACCATTTTACACTATGTCCATTGTAGATTTGTGTCTCCGACAGTTCGTTTGGTTGCAGGGGACATTTTCAGTTTTTATGGCCAAAATGTGCTTTTCAGAGGCTGAAAAGCATGTTTTGGCCGAGTATGATAATTTACATTAAAACTTAATTTCTATCACTTCGAATGATGCCAAATGAATAACTTACTTGAATTGGACCATTTTACACTATGTCCATGGTAGATTTGTGTCTCTGACAGTTCGTTTGGTTGCAGGGGACATTTTCAGTTTTTATGGCCAAAATGTGCTTTTCAGAGGCTGAAAAGCATGTTTTGGCCGAGTATGATAATTTTCATTAAAACTTGATTTCTATCACTTCGAATGATGCCAAATGAATAATTTACTTGAATTGGACCATTTTACACTATGTCCATTGTAGATTTGTATCTCTGACAGTTCGTTTGGTTGCAGGGGACATATTCAGTTTTTAAGGCCAAAATGTGCTTTTCAGGGGCTGAAAAGCATGCTTTGGCCGAGTATGGTAATTTTCATTAAAACTTGATTTCTATCACTTCGAATGATGCCAAATGAATAATTTACTTGAATTGGACCATTTTACACTATGTCCATTGTAGATTTGTATCTCTGACAGTTCGTTTGGTTGCAGGGGACATATTCAGTTTTTAAGGCCAAAATGTGCTTTTCAGGGGCTGAAAAGCATGCTTTGGCCGAGTATAGTAATTTTCATTAAAACTTGATTTCTATCACTTCGAATGATGCCAAATGAATAATTTGCTTGAATTGGACCATTTTACACTATGTCCATTGTAGATTTGTGTCTCTGACAGTTCGTTTGGTTGCAGGGGACTTATTCAGTTTTTATGGCCAAAATGTGCTTTTCAGGGGCTGAAAAGCATGTTTTGGCCGAGTATGATAATTTTCATTAAAACTTGATTTCTATCACTTCGAATGATGCCAAATGAATAATTTACTTGAATTGGACCATTTTACACTATGTCCATTGTAGATTTGTATCTCTGACAGTTCGTTTGGTTGCAGGGGACATATTCAGTTTTTAAGGCCAAAATGTGCTTTTCAGGGGCTGAAAAGCATGCTTTGGCCGAGTATGGTAATTTTCATTAAAACTTGATTTCTATCACTTCGAATGATGCCAAATGAATAACTTACTTGAATTGGACCATTTTACACTATGTCCATTGTAGATTTGTGTCTCTGACAGTTCGTTTGGTTGCAGGGGACATTTTCAGTTTTTATGGCCAAAATGTGCTTTTCAGAGGCTGAAAAGCATGTTTTGGCCGAGTATGATAATTTTCATTAAAACTTGATTTCTATCACTTCGAATGATGCCAAATGAATAATTTGCTTGAATTGGACCATTTTACACTATGTCCATTGTAGATTTGTGTCTCTGACAGTTCGTTTGGTTACAGGGGACATATTCAGTTTTTATGGCCAAAATGTGCTTTTCAGGGGCTGAAAAGCATGTTTTGGCCGAGTTTGATAATTTTCATTAAAACTTGATTTCTATCACTTCGATTGATGCCAAATGAATAACTTACTTGAATTGGACCATTGTACACTATGTCCATTGTAGATTTGTGTCTCCGACAGTTCGTTTGGTTGCAGGGGACATTTTCAGTTTTTATGGCCAAAATGTGCTTTTCAGAGGCTGAAAAGCATGTTTTGGCCGAGTATAATTTACATTAAAACTTAATTTCTATCACTTCGAATGATGCCAAATGAATAACTTACTTGAATTGGACCATTTTACACTATGTCCATTGTAGATTTGTGTCTCTGACAGTTCGTTTGGTTGCAGGGGATATATTAAGTTTTTATGGCCAAAATGTGCTTTTCAGGGGCTGAAAAGCATGTTTTGGCCGAGTATGATAATTTTCATTAAAACTTGATTTCTATCACTTCGAATGATGCCAAATGAATAACTTACTTGAATTGGACCATTTTACACTATGTCCATTGTAGATTTGTTTCTCTGACAGTTCGTTTGGTTGCAGGGGACATATTCAGTTTTTAAGGCCAAAATGTGCTTTTCAGGGGCTGAAAAGCATGCTTTGGCCGAGTATGGTAATTTTCATTAAAACTTGATTTCTATCACTTCGAATGATGCCAAATGAATAACTTACTTGAATTGGACCATTTTACACTATGTCCATTGTAGATTTGTGTCTCTGACAGTTCGTTTGGTTGCAGGGGACTTATTCAGTTTTTATGGCCAAAATGTGCTTTTCAGGGGCTGAAAAGCATGTTTTGGCCGAGTATGATAATTTTCAATAAAACTTGATTTCTATCACTTCGAATGATGCCAAATGAATAATTTACTTGAATTGGACCATTTTACACTATGTCCATTGTAGATTTGTATCTCTGACAGTTCGTTTGGTTGCAGGGGACATATTCAGTTTTTAAGGCCAAAATGTGCTTTTCAGGGGCTGAAAAGCATGCTTTGGCCGAGTATGGTAATTTTCATTAAAACTTGATTTCTATCACTTCGAATGATGCCAAATGAATAACTTACTTGAATTGGACCATTTTACACTATGTCCATTGTAGATTTGTGTCTCTGACAGTTCGTTTGGTTGCAGGGGACATTTTCAGTTTTTATGGCCAAAATGTGCTTTTCAGAGGCTGAAAAGCATGTTTTGGCCGAGTATGATAATTTTCATTAAAACTTGATTTCTATCACTTCGAATGATGCCAAATGAATAATTTGCTTGAATTGGACCATTTTACACTATGTCCATTGTAGATTTGTGTCTCTGACAGTTCATTTGGTTACAGGGGACATATTCAGTTTTTATGGCCAAAATGTGCTTTTCAGGGGCTGAAAAGCATGTTTTGGCCGAGTTTGATAATTTTCATTAAAACTTGATTTCTATCACTTCGATTGATGCCAAATGAATAACTTACTTGAATGGGACCATTGTACACTATGTCCATTGTAGATTTGTGTCTCCGACAGTTCGTTTGGTTGCAGGGGACATTTTCAGTTTTTATGGCCAAAATGTGCTTTTCAGAGGCTGAAAAGCATGTTTTGGCCGAGTATGATAATTTTCATTAAAACTTGATTTCTATCACTTCGAATGATGCCAAATGAATAATTTACTTGAATTGGACCATTTTACACTATGTCCATTGTAGATTTGTATCTCTGACAGTTCGTTTGGTTGCAGGGGACATATTCAGTTTTTAAGGCCAAAATGTGCTTTTCAGGGGCTGAAAAGCATGCTTTGGCCGAGTATGGTAATTTTCATTAAAACTTGATTTCTATCACTTCGAATGATGCCAAATGAATAACTTACTTGAATTGGACCATTTTACACTATGTCCATTGTAGATTTGTGTCTCTGACAGTTCGTTTGGTTGCAGGGGACATTTTCAGTTTTTATGGCCAAAATGTGCTTTTCAGAGGCTGAAAAGCATGTCTTGGCCGAGTATGATAATTTTCATTAAAACTTGATTTCTATCATTTCGAATGATGCCAAATGAATAATTTGCTTGAATTGGACCATTTTACACTATGTCCATTGTAGATTTGTGTCTCTGACAGTTCATTTGGTTACAGGGGACATATTCAGTTTTTATGGCCAAAATGTGCTTTTCAGGGGCTGAAAAGCATGTTTTGGCCGAGTTTGATAATTTTCATTAAAACTTGATTTCTATCACTTCGATTGATGCCAAATGAATAACTTACTTGAATGGGACCATTGTACACTATGTCCATTGTAGATTTGTGTCTCCGACAGTTCGTTTGGTTGCAGGGGACATTTTCAGTTTTTATGGCCAAAATGTGCTTTTCAGAGGCTGAAAAGCATGTTTTGGCCGAGTATGATAATTTACATTAAAACTTAATTTCTATCACTTCGAATGATGCCAAATGAATAACTTACTTGAATTGGACCATTTTACACTATGTCCATTGTAGATTTGTGTCTCTGACAGTTCGTTTGGTTGCAGGGGATATATTAAGTTTTTATGGCCAAAATGTACTTTTCAGGGGCTGAAAAGCATGTTTTGGCCGAGTATGATAATTTTCATTAAAACTTGATTTCTATCACTTCGAATGATGCCAAATGAATAACTTACTTGAATTGGACCATTTTACACTATGTCCATTGTAGATTTGTGTCTCTGACAGTTCGTTTGGTTGCAGGGGACATTTTCAGTTTTTATGGCCAAAATGTGCTTTTCAGAGGCTGAAAAGCATGTTTTGGCCGAGTATGATAATTTTCATTAAAACTTGATTTCTATCACTTCGAATGATGCCAAATGAATAATTTGCTTGAATTGGACCATTTTACACTATGTCCATTGTAGATTTGTGTCTCTGACAGTTCGTTTGGTTACAGGGGACATATTCAGTTTTTATGGCCAAAATGTGCTTTTCAGGGGCTGAAAAGCATGTTTTGGCCGAGTTTGATAATTTTCATTAAAACTTGATTTCTATCACTTCGATTGATGCCAAATGAATAACTTACTTGAATTGGCCCATTGTACACTATGTTCATTGTAGATTTGTGTCTCCGACAGTTCGTTTGGTTGCAGGGGACATTTTCAGTTTTTATGGCCAAAATGTGCTTTTCAGAGGCTGAAAAGCATGTTTTGGCCGAGTATGATAATTTACATTAAAACTTAATTTCTATCACTTCGAATGATGCCAAATGAATAACTTACTTGAATTGGACCATTTTACACTATGTCCATTGTAGATTTGTGTCTCTGACAGTTCGTTTGGTTGCAGGGGATATATTAAGTTTTTATGGCCAAAATGTGCTTTTCAGGGGCTGAAAAGCATGTTTTGGCCGAGTATGATAATTTTCATTAAAACTTGATTTCTATCACTTCGAATGATGCCAAATGAATAACTTACTTGAATTGGACCATTTTACACTATGTCCATTGTAGATTTGTTTCTCTGACAGTTCGTTTGGTTGCAGGGGACATATTCAGTTTTTATGGCCAAAATGTGCTTTTCAGGGGCTGAAAAGCACGTTTTGGCAGAGTATGATAATTTTCATTAAAACTTGATTTCTATCCATTCGAATGATACCAAATGAATAACTTACTTGAATTGGACCATTTTACACTATGTCCATTGTAGATTTGTGTCTCTGACAGTTCGTTTGGTTGCAGGGGACATTTTCAGTTTTTATGGCCAAAATGTGCTTTTCAGGGGCTGAAAAGCATGTTTTGGCCGAGTATGATAATTTTCATTAAAACTTGATTTCTATCCATTTGAATGATGCCAAATAAATAACTTACTTGAATTGGACCATTTTACACTATGTCCATTGTAGATTTGTATCTCTGACAGTTCGTTTGGTTGCAGGGGACATATTCAGTTTTTAAGGCCAAAATGTGCTTTTCAGGGGCTGAAAAGCATGTTTTGGCCGAGTATGGTAATTTTCATTAAAACTTGATTTCTATCACTTCGAATGATGCCAAATGAATAACTTACTTGAATTGGACCATTTTACACTATGTCCATTGTAGATTTGTGTCTCCGACAGTTCGTTTGGTTGCAGGGGACATTTTCAGTTTTTATGGCCAAAATGTGCTTTTCAGAGGCTGAAAAGCATGTTTTGGCCGAGTATGATAATTTACATTAAAACTTAATTTCTATCACTTCGAATGATGCCAAATGAATAACTTACTTGAATTGGACCATTTTACACTATGTCCATGGTAGATTTGTGTCTCTGACAGTTCGTTTGGTTGCAGGGGACATTTTCAGTTTTTATGGCCAAAATGTGCTTTTCAGAGGCTGAAAAGCATGTTTTGGCCGAGTATGATAATTTTCATTAAAACTTGATTTCTATCACTTCGAATGATGTCAAATGAATAATTTGCTTGAATTGGACCATTTTACACTATGTCCATTGTAGATTTGTGTCTCTGACAGTTCGTTTGGTTGCAGGGGACATTTTCAGTTTTTATGGCCAAAATGTGCTTTTCAGAGGCTGAAAAGCATGTTTTGGCAGAGTATGATAATTTTCATTAAAACTTAATTTCTATCACTTCGAATGATGCCAAATGAATAATTTACTTGAATTGGACCATTTTACACTATGTCCATTGTAGATTTGTATCTCTGACAGTTCGTTTGGTTGCAGGGGACATATTCAGTTTTTAAGGCCAAAATGTGCTTTTCAGGGGCTGAAAAGCATGTTTTGGCCGAGTATGGTAATTTTCATTAAAACTTGATTTCTATCACTTCGAATGATGCCAAATGAATAACTTACTTGAATTGGACCATTTTACACTATGTCCATTGTAGATTTGTGTCTCCGACAGTTCGTTTGGTTGCAGGGGACATTTTCAGTTTTTATGGCCAAAATGTGCTTTTCAGAGGCTGAAAAGCATGTTTTGGCCGAGTATGATAATTTACATTAAAACTTAATTTCTATCACTTCGAATGATGCCAAATGAATAACTTACTTAAATTGGACCATTTTACACTATGTCCATGGTAGATTTGTGTCTCTGACAGTTCGTTTGGTTGCAGGGGACATTTTCAGTTTTTATGGCCAAAATGTGCTTTTCAGAGGCTGAAAAGCATGTTTTGGCCGAGTATGATAATTTTCATTAAAACTTGATTTCTATCACTTCGAATGATGCCAAATGAATAATTTGCTTGAATTGGACCATTTTACACTATGTCCATTGTAGATTTGTGTCTCTGACAGTTCGTTTGGTTGCAGGGGACATATTCAGTTTTTAAGGCCAAAATGTGCTTTTCATGGGCTGAAAAGCATGTTTTGGCCGAGTATGATAATTTTCATTAAAACTTGATTTCTATCCATTCGAATGATGCCAAATGAATAACTTACTTGAATTGGACCATTTTACACTATGTCCATTGTAGATTTGTGTCTCTGACAGTTCGTTTGGTTGCAGGGGACATATTCAGTTTTTATGGCCAAAATGTGCTTTTCAGGGGCTGAAAAGCATGTTTTGGCCGAGTATGATAATTTTCATTAAAACTTGATTTCTATCACTTCGAATGATGCCAAATGAATAACTTACTTGAATTGGACAATTTTACACTATGTCCATTGTAGATTTGTGTCTCCGACAGTTCGTTTGGTTGCAGGGGACATTTTCAGTTTTTATGGCCAAAATGTGCTTTTCAGAGGCTGAAAAGCATGTTATGGCCGAGTATGATAATTTACATTAAAACTTAATTTCTATCACTTCGAATGATGCCAAATGAATAACTTACTTGAATTGGACCATTTTACACTATGTCCATTGTAGATTTGTGTCTCTGACAGTTCGTTTGGTTTCAGGGGACATATTCAGTTTTTATGGCCAAAATGTGCTTTTCAGAGGCTGAAAAGCATGTTTTGGCAGAGTATGATAATTTTCATTAAAACTTAATTTCTATCTCTTCGAATGATGCCAAATGAATAACTTACTTGAATTGGACCATTTTACACTATGTCCATTGTAGATTTGTGTCTCTGACAGTTCGTTTGGTTGCAGGGGACATATTCAGTTTTTATGGCCAAAATGTGCTTTTCAGGGGCTGAAAAGCATGTTTTGGCCGAGTTTGATAATTTTCATTAAAACTTGATTTCTATCACTTCGATTGATGCCAAATGAATAACTTACTTGAATTGGACCATTGTACACTATGTCCATTGTAGATTTTTGTCTCCGACAGTTCGTTTGGTTGCAGGGGACATTTTCAGTTTTTATGGCCAAAATGTGCTTTTCAGGGGCTGAAAAGCATGTTTTGGCCGAGTATGATAATTTTCATTAAAACTTGATTTCTATCCATTTGAATGATGCCAAATAAATAACTTACTTGAATTGGACCATTTTACACTATGTCCATGGTAGATTTGTGTCTCTGACAGTTCGTTTGGTTGCAGGGGACATTTTCAGTTTTTATGGCCAAAATGTGCTTTTCAGAGGCTGAAAAGCATGTTTTGGCCGAGTATGATAATTTTCATTAAAACTTGATTTCTATCACTTCGAATGATGTCAAATGAATAATTTGCTTGAATTGGACCATTTTACACTATGTCCATTGTAGATTTGTGTCTCTGACAGTTCGTTTGGTTGCAGGGGACATTTTCAGTTTTTATGGCCAAAATGTGCTTTTCAGAGGCTGAAAAGCATGTTTTGGCAGAGTATGATAATTTTCATTAAAACTTAATTTCTATCACTTCGAATGATGCCAAATGAATAATTTACTTGAATTGGACCATTTTACACTATGTCCATTGTAGATTTGTATCTCTGACAGTTCGTTTGGTTGCAGGGGACATATTCAGTTTTTAAGGCCAAAATGTGCTTTTCAGGGGCTGAAAAGCATGTTTTGGCCGAGTATGGTAATTTTCATTAAAACTTGATTTCTATCACTTCGAATGATGCCAAATGAATAACTTACTTGAATTGGACCATTTTACACTATGTCCATTGTAGATTTGTGTCTCCGACAGTTCGTTTGGTTGCAGGGGACATTTTCAGTTTTTATGGCCAAAATGTGCTTTTCAGAGGCTGAAAAGCATGTTTTGGCCGAGTATGATAATTTACATTAAAACTTAATTTCTATCACTTCGAATGATGCCAAATGAATAACTTACTTAAATTGGACCATTTTACACTATGTCCATGGTAGATTTGTGTCTCTGACAGTTCGTTTGGTTGCAGGGGACATTTTCAGTTTTTATGGCCAAAATGTGCTTTTCAGAGGCTGAAAAGCATGTTTTGGCCGAGTATGATAATTTTCATTAAAACTTGATTTCTATCACTTCGAATGATGCCAAATGAATAATTTGCTTGAATTGGACCATTTTACACTATGTCCATTGTAGATTTGTGTCTCTGACAGTTCGTTTGGTTGCAGGGGACATATTCAGTTTTTAAGGCCAAAATGTGCTTTTCATGGGCTGAAAAGCATGTTTTGGCCGAGTATGATAATTTTCATTAAAACTTGATTTCTATCCATTCGAATGATGCCAAATGAATAACTTACTTGAATTGGACCATTTTACACTATGTCCATTGTAGATTTGTGTCTCTGACAGTTCGTTTGGTTGCAGGGGACATATTCAGTTTTTATGGCCAAAATGTGCTTTTCAGGGGCTGAAAAGCATGTTTTGGCCGAGTATGATAATTTTCATTAAAACTTGATTTCTATCACTTCGAATGATGCCAAATGAATAACTTACTTGAATTGGACAATTTTACACTATGTCCATTGTAGATTTGTGTCTCCGACAGTTCGTTTGGTTGCAGGGGACATTTTCAGTTTTTATGGCCAAAATGTGCTTTTCAGAGGCTGAAAAGCATGTTATGGCCGAGTATGATAATTTACATTAAAACTTAATTTCTATCACTTCGAATGATGCCAAATGAATAACTTACTTGAATTGGACCATTTTACACTATGTCCATTGTAGATTTGTGTCTCTGACAGTTCGTTTGGTTTCAGGGGACATATTCAGTTTTTATGGCCAAAATGTGCTTTTCAGAGGCTGAAAAGCATGTTTTGGCAGAGTATGATAATTTTCATTAAAACTTAATTTCTATCTCTTCGAATGATGCCAAATGAATAACTTACTTGAATTGGACCATTTTACACTATGTCCATTGTAGATTTGTGTCTCTGACAGTTCGTTTGGTTGCAGGGGACATATTCAGTTTTTATGGCCAAAATGTGCTTTTCAGGGGCTGAAAAGCATGTTTTGGCCGAGTTTGATAATTTTCATTAAAACTTGATTTCTATCACTTCGATTGATGCCAAATGAATAACTTACTTGAATTGGACCATTGTACACTATGTCCATTGTAGATTTTTGTCTCCGACAGTTCGTTTGGTTGCAGGGGACATTTTCAGTTTTTATGGCCAAAATGTGCTTTTCAGGGGCTGAAAAGCATGTTTTGGCCGAGTATGATAATTTTCATTAAAACTTTATTTCTATCACTTCGAATGATGCCAAATGAATAACTTACTTGAATTGGACCATTTTACACTATGTCCATTGTAGATTTGTGTCTCTGACAGTTCGTTTGGTTGCAGGGGACATTTTCAGTTTTTATGGCCAAAATGTGCTTTTCAGGGGCTGAAAAGCATGTTTTGGCCGAGTATGATAATTTTCATTAAAACTTGATTTCTATCACTTCGAATGATGCCAAATGAATAACTTACTTGAATTGGACCATTTTACACTATGTCCATTGTAGATTTGTGTCTCTGACAGTTCGTTTGGTTGCAGGGGATATATTAAGTTTTTATGGCCAAAATGTGCTTTTCAGGGGCTGAAAAGCACGTTTTGGCAGAGTATGATAATTTTCATTAAAACTTAATTTCTATCCATTCGAATGATACCAAATGAATAACTTACTTGAATTGGACCATTTTACACTATGTCCATTGTAGATTTGTGTCTCCGACAGTTCGTTTGGTTGCAGGGGACATTTTCAGTTTTTATGGCCAAAATGTGCTTTTCAGAGCCTGAAAAGCATGTTTTGGCCGAGTATGATAATTTACATTAAAACTTAATTTCTATCACTTCGAATGATGCCAAATGAATAACTTACTTGAATTGGACCATTTTACACTATGTCCATGGTAGATTTGTGTCTCTGACAGTTCGTTTGGTTGCAGGGGACATTTTCAGTTTTTATGGCCAAAATGTGCTTTTCAGAGGCTGAAAAGCATGTTTTGGCCGAGTATGATAATTTTCATTAAAACTTGATTTCTATCACTTCGAATGATGTCAAATGAATAATTTGCTTGAATTGGACCATTTTACACTATGTCCATTGTAGATTTGTGTCTCCGACAGTTCGTTTGGTTGCAGGGGAAATTTTCAGTTTTTATGGCCAAAATGTGCTTTTCAGAGGCTGAAAAGCATGTTTTGGCCGAGTATGATAATTTTCATTAAAACTTGATTTCTATCACTTCGAATGATGCCAAATGAATAATTTGCTTGAATTGGACCATTTTACACTATGTCCATTGTAGATTTGTGTCTCTGACAGTTCGTTTGGTTGCAGGGGACATATTCAGTTTTTAAGGCCAAAATGTGCTTTTCAGGGGCTGAAAAGCATGTTTTGGCCGAGTATGATAATTTTCATTAAAACTTGATTTCTATCCATTCGAATGATGCCAAATGTATAACTTACTTGAATTGGACCATTTTACACTATGTCCATTGTAGATTTGTGTCTCTGACAGTTCGTTTGGTTGCAGGGGACTTATTCAGTTTTTATGGCCAAAATGTGCTTTTCAGGGGCTGAAAAGCATGTTTTGGCCGAGTATGATAATTTTCATTAAAACTTGATTTCTATCACTTCGAATGATGCCAAATGAATAATTTACTTGAATTGGACCATTTTACACTATGTCCATTGTAGATTTGTATCTCTGACAGTTCGTTTGGTTGCAGGGGACATATTCAGTTTTTAAGGCCAAAATGTGCTTTTCAGGGGCTGAAAAGCATGCTTTGGCCGAGTATGGTAATTTTCATTAAAACTTGATTTCTATCACTTCGAATGATGCCAAATGAATAATTTGCTTGAATTGGACCATTTTACACTATGTCCATTGTAGATTTGTGTCTCTGACAGTTCGTTTGGTTACAGGGGACATATTCAGTTTTTATGGCCAAAATGTGCTTTTCAGGGGCTGAAAAGCATGTTTTGGCCGAGTATGATAATTTTCATTAAAACTTGATTTCTATCCATTCGAATGATGCCAAATGTATAACTTACTTGAATTGGACCATTTTACACTATGTCCATTGTAGATTTGTGTCTCTGACAGTTCGTTTGGTTGCAGGGGACTTATTCAGTTTTTATGGCCAAAATGTGCTTTTCAGGGGCTGAAAAGCATGTTTTGGCCGAGTATGATAATTTTCATTAAAACTTGATTTCTATCACTTCGAATGATGCCAAATGAATAATTTACTTGAATTGGACCATTTTACACTATGTCCATTGTAGATTTGTATCTCTGACAGTTCGTTTGGTTGCAGGGGACATATTCAGTTTTTAAGGCCAAAATGTGCTTTTCAGGGGCTGAAAAGCATGCTTTGGCCGAGTATGGTAATTTTCATTAAAACTTGATTTCTATCACTTCGAATGATGCCAAATGAATAACTTACTTGAATTGGACCATTTTACACTATGTCCATTGTAGATTTGTGTCTCTGACAGTTCGTTTGGTTGCAGGGGACATTTTCAGTTTTTATGGCCAAAATGTGCTTTTCAGAGGCTGAAAAGCATGTTTTGGCCGAGTATGATAATTTTCATTAAAACTTGATTTCTATCACTTCGAATGATGCCAAATGAATAATTTGCTTGAATTGGACCATTTTACACTATGTCCATTGTAGATTTGTGTCTCTGACAGTTCGTTTGGTTACAGGGGACATATTCAGTTTTTATGGCCAAAATGTGCTTTTCAGGGGCTGAAAAGCATGTTTTGGCCGAGTTTGATAATTTTCATTAAAACTTGATTTCTATCACTTCGATTGATGCCAAATGAATAACTTACTTGAATTGGACCATTGTACACTATGTCCATTGTAGATTTGTGTCTCCGACAGTTCGTTTGGTTGCAGGGGACATTTTCAGTTTTTATGGCCAAAATGTGCTTTTCAGAGGCTGAAAAGCATGTTTTGGCCGAGTATGATAATTTACATTAAAACTTAATTTCTATCACTTCGAATGATGCCAAATGAATAACTTACTTGAATTGGACCATTTTACACTATGTCCATTGTAGATTTGTGTCTCTGACAGTTCGTTTGGTTGCAGGGGATATATTAAGTTTTTATGGCCAAAATGTGCTTTTCAGGGGCTGAAAAGCATGTTTTGGCCGAGTATGATAATTTTCATTAAAACTTGATTTCTATCACTTCGAATGATGCCAAATGAATAACTTACTTGAATTGGACCATTTTACACTATGTCCATTGTAGATTTGTTTCTCTGACAGTTCGTTTGGTTGCAGGGGACATATTCAGTTTTTAAGGCCAAAATGTGCTTTTCAGGGGCTGAAAAGCATGCTTTGGCCGAGTATGGTAATTTTCATTAAAACTTGATTTCTATCACTTCGAATGATGCCAAATGAATAACTTACTTGAATTGGACCATTTTACACTATGTCCATTGTAGATTTGTGTCTCTGACAGTTCGTTTGGTTGCAGGGGACTTATTCAGTTTTTATGGCCAAAATGTGCTTTTCAGGGGCTGAAAAGCATGTTTTGGCCGAGTATGATAATTTTCAATAAAACTTGATTTCTATCACTTCGAATGATGCCAAATGAATAATTTACTTGAATTGGACCATTTTACACTATGTCCATTGTAGATTTGTATCTCTGACAGTTCGTTTGGTTGCAGGGGACATATTCAGTTTTTAAGGCCAAAATGTGCTTTTCAGGGGCTGAAAAGCATGCTTTGGCCGAGTATGGTAATTTTCATTAAAACTTGATTTCTATCACTTCGAATGATGCCAAATGAATAACTTACTTGAATTGGACCATTTTACACTATGTCCATTGTAGATTTGTGTCTCTGACAGTTCGTTTGGTTGCAGGGGACATTTTCAGTTTTTATGGCCAAAATGTGCTTTTCAGAGGCTGAAAAGCATGTTTTGGCCGAGTATGATAATTTTCATTAAAACTTGATTTCTATCACTTCGAATGATGCCAAATGAATAATTTGCTTGAATTGGACCATTTTACACTATGTCCATTGTAGATTTGTGTCTCTGACAGTTCGTTTGGTTACAGGGGACATATTCAGTTTTTATGGCCAAAATGTGCTTTTCAGGGGCTGAAAAGCATGTTTTGGCCGAGTTTGATAATTTTCATTAAAACTTGATTTCTATCACTTCGATTGATGCCAAATGAATAACTTACTTGAATGGGACCATTGTACACTATGTCCATTGTAGATTTGTGTCTCCGACAGTTCGTTTGGTTGCAGGGGACATTTTCAGTTTTTATGGCCAAAATGTGCTTTTCAGAGGCTGAAAAGCATGTTTTGGCCGAGTATGATAATTTACATTAAAACTTAATTTCTATCACTTCGAATGATGCCAAATGAATAACTTACTTGAATTGGACCATTTTACACTATGTCCATTGTAGATTTGTGTCTCTGACAGTTCGTTTGGTTGCAGGGGATATATTAAGTTTTTATGGCCAAAATGTACTTTTCAGGGGCTGAAAAGCATGTTTTGGCCGAGTATGATAATTTTCATTAAAACTTGATTTCTATCACTTCGAATGATGCCAAATGAATAACTTACTTGAATTGGACCATTTTACACTATGTCCATTGTAGATTTGTTTCTCTGACAGTTCGTTTGGTTGCAGGGGACATATTCAGTTTTTAAGGCCAAAATGTGCTTTTCAGGGGCTGAAAAGCATGCTTTGGCCGAGTATGGTAATTTTCATTAAAACTTGATTTCTATCACTTCGAATGATGCCAAATGAATAACTTACTTGAATTGGACCATTTTACACTATGTCCATTGTAGATTTGTGTCTCTGACAGTTCGTTTGGTTGCAGGGGACTTATTCAGTTTTTATGGCCAAAATGTGCTTTTCAGGGGCTGAAAAGCATGTTTTGGCCGAGTATGATAATTTTCATTAAAACTTGATTTCTATCACTTCGAATGATGCCAAATGAATAATTTACTTGAATTGGACCATTTTACACTATGTCCATTGTAGATTTGTATCTCTGACAGTTCGTTTGGTTGCAGGGGACATATTCAGTTTTTAAGGCCAAAATGTGCTTTTCAGGGGCTGAAAAGCATGCTTTGGCCGAGTATGGTAATTTTCATTAAAACTTGATTTCTATCACTTCGAATGATGCCAAATGAATAATTTGCTTGAATTGGACCATTTTACACTATGTCCATTGTAGATTTGTGTCTCTGACAGTTCGTTTGGTTACAGGGGACATATTCAGTTTTTATGGCCAAAATGTGCTTTTCAGGGGCTGAAAAGCATGTTTTGGCCGAGTATGATAATTTTCATTAAAACTTGATTTCTATCCATTCGAATGATGCCAAATGTATAACTTACTTGAATTGGACCATTTTACACTATGTCCATTGTAGATTTGTGTCTCTGACAGTTCGTTTGGTTGCAGGGGACTTATTCAGTTTTTATGGCCAAAATGTGCTTTTCAGGGGCTGAAAAGCATGTTTTGGCCGAGTATGATAATTTTCATTAAAACTTGATTTCTATCACTTCGAATGATGCCAAATGAATAATTTACTTGAATTGGACCATTTTACACTATGTCCATTGTAGATTTGTATCTCTGACAGTTCGTTTGGTTGCAGGGGACATATTCAGTTTTTAAGGCCAAAATGTGCTTTTCAGGGGCTGAAAAGCATGCTTTGGCCGAGTATGGTAATTTTCATTAAAACTTGATTTCTATCACTTCGAATGATGCCAAATGAATAACTTACTTGAATTGGACCATTTTACACTATGTCCATTGTAGATTTGTGTCTCTGACAGTTCGTTTGGTTGCAGGGGACATTTTCAGTTTTTATGGCCAAAATGTGCTTTTCAGAGGCTGAAAAGCATGTTTTGGCCGAGTATGATAATTTTCATTAAAACTTGATTTCTATCACTTCGAATGATGCCAAATGAATAATTTGCTTGAATTGGACCATTTTACACTATGTCCATTGTAGATTTGTGTCTCTGACAGTTCGTTTGGTTACAGGGGACATATTCAGTTTTTATGGCCAACATGTGCTTTTCAGGGGCTGAAAAGCATGTTTTGGCCGAGTTTGATAATTTTCATTAAAACTTGATTTCTATCACTTCGATTGATGCCAAATGAATAACTTACTTGAATTGGACCATTGTACACTATGTCCATTGTAGATTTGTGTCTCCGACAGTTCGTTTGGTTGCAGGGGACATTTTCAGTTTTTATGGCCAAAATGTGCTTTTCAGAGGCTGAAAAGCATGTTTTGGCCGAGTATGATAATTTACATTAAAACTTAATTTCTATCACTTCGAATGATGCCAAATGAATAACTTACTTGAATTGGACCATTTTACACTATGTCCATTGTAGATTTGTGTCTCTGACAGTTCGTTTGGTTGCAGGGGATATATTAAGTTTTTATGGCCAAAATGTGCTTTTCAGGGGCTGAAAAGCATGTTTTGGCCGAGTATGATAATTTTCATTAAAACTTGATTTCTATCACTTCGAATGATGCCAAATGAATAACTTACTTGAATTGGACCATTTTACACTATGTCCATTGTAGATTTGTTTCTCTGACAGTTCGTTTGGTTGCAGGGGACATATTCAGTTTTTAAGGCCAAAATGTGCTTTTCAGGGGCTGAAAAGCATGCTTTGGCCGAGTATGGTAATTTTCATTAAAACTTGATTTCTATCACTTCGAATGATGCCAAATGAATAACTTACTTGAATTGGACCATTTTACACTATGTCCATTGTAGATTTGTGTCTCTGACAGTTCGTTTGGTTGCAGGGGACTTATTCAGTTTTTATGGCCAAAATGTGCTTTTCAGGGGCTGAAAAGCATGTTTTGGCCGAGTATGATAATTTTCAATAAAACTTGATTTCTATCACTTCGAATGATGCCAAATGAATAATTTACTTGAATTGGACCATTTTACACTATGTCCATTGTAGATTTGTATCTCTGACAGTTCGTTTGGTTGCAGGGGACATATTCAGTTTTTAAGGCCAAAATGTGCTTTTCAGGGGCTGAAAAGCATGCTTTGGCCGAGTATGGTAATTTTCATTAAAACTTGATTTCTATCACTTCGAATGATGCCAAATGAATAACTTACTTGAATTGGACCATTTTACACTATGTCCATTGTAGATTTGTGTCTCTGACAGTTCGTTTGGTTGCAGGGGACATTTTCAGTTTTTATGGCCAAAATGTGCTTTTCAGAGGCTGAAAAGCATGTTTTGGCCGAGTATGATAATTTTCATTAAAACTTGATTTCTATCACTTCGAATGATGCCAAATGAATAATTTGCTTGAATTGGACCATTTTACACTATGTCCATTGTAGATTTGTGTCTCTGACAGTTCGTTTGGTTACAGGGGACATATTCAGTTTTTATGGCCAAAATGTGCTTTTCAGGGGCTGAAAAGCATGTTTTGGCCGAGTTTGATAATTTTCATTAAAACTTGATTTCTATCACTTCGATTGATGCCAAATGAATAACTTACTTGAATGGGACCATTGTACACTATGTCCATTGTAGATTTGTGTCTCCGACAGTTCGTTTGGTTGCAGGGGACATTTTCAGTTTTTATGGCCAAAATGTGCTTTTCAGAGGCTGAAAAGCATGTTTTGGCCGAGTATGATAATTTACATTAAAACTTAATTTCTATCACTTCGAATGATGCCAAATGAATAACTTACTTGAATTGGACCATTTTACACTATGTCCATTGTAGATTTGTGTCTCTGACAGTTCGTTTGGTTGCAGGGGATATATTAAGTTTTTATGGCCAAAATGTACTTTTCAGGGGCTGAAAAGCATGTTTTGGCCGAGTATGATAATTTTCATTAAAACTTGATTTCTATCACTTCGAATGATGCCAAATGAATAACTTACTTGAATTGGACCATTTTACACTATGTCCATTGTAGATTTGTTTCTCTGACAGTTCGTTTGGTTGCAGGGGACATATTCAGTTTTTAAGGCCAAAATGTGCTTTTCAGGGGCTGAAAAGCATGCTTTGGCCGAGTATGGTAATTTTCATTAAAACTTGATTTCTATCACTTCGAATGATGCCAAATGAATAACTTACTTGAATTGGACCATTTTACACTATGTCCATTGTAGATTTGTGTCTCTGACAGTTCGTTTGGTTGCAGGGGACATTTTCAGTTTTTATGGCCAAAATGTGCTTTTCAGAGGCTGAAAAGCATGTTTTGGCCGAGTATGATAATTTTCATTAAAACTTGATTTCTATCACTTCGAATGATGCCAAATGAATAATTTTCTTGAATTGGACCATTTTACACTATGTCCATTGTAGATTTGTGTCTCTGACAGTTCGTTTGGTTACAGGGGACATATTCAGTTTTTATGGCCAAAATGTGCTTTTCAGGGGCTGAAAAGCATGTTTTGGCCGAGTTTGATAATTTTCATTAAAACTTGATTTCTATCACTTCGATTGATGCCAAATGAATAACTTACTTGAATTGGCCCATTGTACACTATGTCCATTGTAGATTTGTGTCTCCGACAGTTCGTTTGGTTGCAGGGGACATTTTCAGTTTTTATGGCCAAAATGTGCTTTTCAGAGGCTGAAAAGCATGTTTTGGCCGAGTATGATAATTTACATTAAAACTTAATTTCTATCACTTCGAATGATGCCAAATGAATAACTTACTTGAATTGGACCATTTTACACTATGTCCATTGTAGATTTGTGTCTCTGACAGTTCGTTTGGTTGCAGGGGATATATTAAGTTTTTATGGCCAAAATGTGCTTTTCAGGGGCTGAAAAGCATGTTTTGGCCGAGTATGATAATTTTCATTAAAACTTGATTTCTATCACTTCGAATGATGCCAAATGAATAACTTACTTGAATTGGACCATTTTACACTATGTCCATTGTAGATTTGTTTCTCTGACAGTTCGTTTGGTTGCAGGGGACATATTCAGTTTTTAAGGCCAAAATGTGCTTTTCAGGGGCTGAAAAGCATGCTTTGGCCGAGTATGGTAATTTTCATTAAAACTTGATTTCTATCACTTCGAATGATGCCAAATGAATAACTTACTTGAATTGGACCATTTTACACTATGTCCATTGTAGATTTGTGTCTCTGACAGTTCGTTTGGTTGCAGGGGACATTTTCAGTTTTTATGGCCAAAATGTGCTTTTCAGAGGCTGAAAAGCATGTTTTGGCCGAGTATGATAATTTTCATTAAAACTTGATTTCTATCACTTCGAATGATGCCAAATGAATAATTTGCTTGAATTGGACCATTTTACACTATGTCCATTGTAGATTTGTGTCTCTGACAGTTCGTTTGGTTACAGGGGACATATTCAGTTTTTATGGCCAAAATGTGCTTTTCAGGGGCTGAAAAGCATGTTTTGGCCGAGTTTGATAATTTTCATTAAAACTTGATTTCTATCACTTCGATTGATGCCAAATGAATAACTTACTTGAATTGGCCCATTGTACACTATGTCCATTGTAGATTTGTGTCTCCGACAGTTCGTTTGGTTGCAGGGGACATTTTCAGTTTTTATGGCCAAAATGTGCTTTTCAGAGGCTGAAAAGCATGTTTTGGCCGAGTATGATAATTTACATTAAAACTTAATTTCTATCACTTCGAATGATGCCAAATGAATAACTTACTTGAATTGGACCATTTTACACTATGTCCATTGTAGATTTGTGTCTCTGACAGTTCGTTTGGTTGCAGGGGATATATTAAGTTTTTATGGCCAAAATGTACTTTTCAGGGGCTGAAAAGCATGTTTTGGCCGAGTATGATAATTTTCATTAAAACTTGATTTCTATCACTTCGAATGATGCCAAATGAATAACTTACTTGAATTGGACCATTTTACACTATGTCCATTGTAGATTTGTTTCTCTGACAGTTCGTTTGGTTGCAGGGGACATATTCAGTTTTTAAGGCCAAAATGTGCTTTTCAGGGGCTGAAAAGCATGCTTTGGCCGAGTATGGTAATTTTCATTAAAACTTGATTTCTATCACTTCGAATGATGCCAAATGAATAATTTTCTTGAATTGGACCATTTTACACTATGTCCATTGTAGATTTGTGTCTCTGACAGTTCGTTTGGTTACAGGGGACATATTCAGTTTTTATGGCCAAAATGTGCTTTTCAGGGGCTGAAAAGCATGTTTTGGCCGAGTTTGATAATTTTCATTAAAACTTGATTTCTATCACTTCGATTGATGCCAAATGAATAACTTACTTGAATTGGCCCATTGTACACTATGTCCATTGTAGATTTGTGTCTCCGACAGTTCGTTTGGTTGCAGGGGACATTTTCAGTTTTTATGGCCAAAATGTGCTTTTCAGAGGCTGAAAAGCATGTTTTGGCCGAGTATGATAATTTACATTAAAACTTAATTTCTATCACTTCGAATGATGCCAAATGAATAACTTACTTGAATTGGACCATTTTACACTATGTCCATTGTAGATTTGTGTCTCTGACAGTTCGTTTGGTTGCAGGGGATATATTAAGTTTTTATGGCCAAAATGTGCTTTTCAGGGGCTGAAAAGCATGTTTTGGCCGAGTATGATAATTTTCATTAAAACTTGATTTCTATCACTTCGAATGATGCCAAATGAATAACTTACTTGAATTGGACCATTTTACACTATGTCCATTGTAGATTTGTTTCTCTGACAGTTCGTTTGGTTGCAGGGGACATATTCAGTTTTTATGGCCAAAATGTGCTTTTCAGGGGCTGAAAAGCACGTTTTGGCAGAGTATGATAATTTTCATTAAAACTTGATTTCTATCCATTCGAATGATACCAAATGAATAACTTACTTGAATTGGACCATTTTACACTATGTCCATTGTAGATTTGTGTCTCTGACAGTTCGTTTGGTTGCAGGGGATATATTAAGTTTTTATGGCCAAAATGTACTTTTCAGGGGCTGAAAAGCATGTTTTGGCCGAGTATGATAATTTTCATTAAAACTTGATTTCTATCACTTCGAATGATGCCAAATGAATAACTTACTTGAATTGGACCATTTTACACTATGTCCATTGTAGATTTGTTTCTCTGACAGTTCGTTTGGTTGCAGGGGACATATTCAGTTTTTATGGCCAAAATGTGCTTTTCAGGGGCTGAAAAGCATGTTTTGGCCGAGTTTGATAATTTTCATTAAAACTTGATTTCTATCACTTCGATTGATGCCAAATGAATAACTTACTTGAATTGGCCCATTGTACACTATGTCCATTGTAGATTTGTGTCTCCGACAGTTCGTTTGGTTGCAGGGGACATTTTCAGTTTTTATGGCCAAAATGTGCTTTTCAGAGGCTGAAAAGCATGTTTTGGCCGAGTATGATAATTTTCATTAAAACTTGATTTCTATCACTTCGAATGATGCCAAATGAATAATTTGCTTGAATTGGACCATTTTACACTATGTCCATTGTAGATTTGTGTCTCTGACAGTTCGTTTGGTTACAGGGGACATATTCAGTTTTTATGGCCAAAATGTGCTTTTCAGGGGCTGAAAAGCATGTTTTGGCCGAGTTTGATAATTTTCATTAAAACTTGATTTCTATCACTTCGATTGATGCCAAATGAATAACTTACTTGAATGGGACCATTGTACACTATGTCCATTGTAGATTTGTGTCTCCGACAGTTCGTTTGGTTGCAGGGGACATTTTCAGTTTTTATGGCCAAAATGTGCTTTTCAGAGGCTGAAAAGCATGTTTTGGCCGAGTATGATAATTTACATTAAAACTTAATTTCTATCACTTCGAATGATGCCAAATGAATAATTTGCTTGAATTGGACCATTTTACACTATGTCCATTGTAGATTTGTGTCTCTGACAGTTCGTTTGGTTGCAGGGGACATTTTCAGTTTTTATGGCCAAAATGTGCTTTTCAGAGGCTGAAAAGCATGTTTTGGCCGAGTATGATAATTTACATTAAAACTTAATTTCTATCACTTCGAATGATGCCAAATGAATAACTTACTTGAATTGGACCATTTTACACTATGTCCATTGTAGATTTGTGTCTCTGACAGTTCGTTTGGTTGCAGGGGACATTTTCAGTTTTTATGGCCAAAATGTGCTTTTCAGAGGCTGAAAAGCATGTTTTGGCCGAGTATGATAATTTTCATTAAAACTTGATTTCTATCACTTCGAATGATGCCAAATGAATAATTTGCTTGAATTGGACCATTTTACACTATGTCCATTGTAGATTTGTGTCTCTGACAGTTCGTTTGGTTACAGGGGACATATTCAGTTTTTATGGCCAAAATGTGCTTTTCAGGGGCTGAAAAGCATGTTTTGGCCGAGTTTGATAATTTTCATTAAAACTTGATTTCTATCACTTCGATTGATGCCAAATGAATAACTTACTTGAATGGGACCATTGTACACTATGTCCATTGTAGATTTGTGTCTCCGACAGTTCGTTTGGTTGCAGGGGACATTTTCAGTTTTTATGGCCAAAATGTGCTTTTCAGAGGCTGAAAAGCATGTTTTGGCAGAGTATGATAATTTTCATTAAAACTTAATTTCTATCACTTCGAATGATGCCAAATGAATAACTTACTTGAATTGGACCATTTTACACTATGTCCATTGTAGATTTGTGTCTCTGACAGTTCGTTTGGTTGCAGGGGACATATTAAGTTTTTATGGCCAAAATGTGCTTTTCAGGGGCTGAAAAGCATGTTTTGGCCGAGTATGATAATTTTCATTAAAACTTGATTTCTATCACTTCGAATGATGCCAAATGAATAACTTACTTGAATTGGACCATTTTACACTATGTCCATTGTAGATTTGTGTCTCTGACAGTTCGTTTGGTTGCAGGGGACATATTCAGTTTTTATGGCCAAAATGTGCTTTTCAGGGGCTGAAAAGCATGTTTTGGCCGAATATGATAATTTTCATTACAACTTGATTTCTATCACTTTGAATGATGCCAAATGAATAACTTACTTGAATTGGACCATTTTACACTATGTCCATTGTAGATTTGTGTCTCCGACAGTTTGTTTGGTTGCAGGGGACATTTTCAGTTTTTATGGCCAAAATGTGCTTTTCAGGGGCTGAAAAGCATGTTTTGGCCGAGTATGATAATTTTCATTAAAACTTGATTTCTATCCATTTGAATGATGCCAAATGAATAACTTACTTGAATTGGACCATTTTACACTATGTCCATTGTAGATTTGTGTCTCTGACAGTTCGTCTGGTTGCAGGGGACATATTCAGTTTTTATGGCCAAAATGTGCTTTTCAGGGGCTGAAAAGCATGTTTTGGCCGAGTTTGATAATTTTCATTAAAACTTAATTTCTATCACTTCGAATGATGCCAAATGAATAATTTACTTGAATTGGACCATTTTACACTATGTCCATTGTAGATTTGTATCTCTGACAGTTCGTTTGGTTGCAGGGGACATATTCAGTTTTTATGGCCAAAATGTGCTTTTCAGGGGCTGAAAAGCATGTTTTGGCCGAGTATGATAATTTTCATTAAAACTTGATTTCTATCACTTCGAATGATGCCAAATGAATAACTTACTTGAATTGGACCATTTTACACTATGTCCATTGTAGATTTGTGTCTCTGACAGTTCGTTTGGTTGCAGGGGACATATTCAGTTTTTATGGCCAAAATGTGCTTTTCAGGGGCTGAAAAGCATGTTTTGGCCGAATATGATAATTTTCATTACAACTTGATTTCTATCACTTTGAATGATGCCAAATGAATAACTTACTTGAATTGGACCATTTTACACTATGTCCATTGTAGATTTGTGTCTCCGACAGTTTGTTTGGTTGCAGGGGACATTTTCAGTTTTATGGCCAAAATGTGCTTTTCAGGGGCTGAAAAGCATGTTTTGGCCGAGTATGATAATTTTCATTAAAACTTGATTTCTATCCATTTGAATGATGCCAAATGAATAACTTACTTGAATTGGACCATTTTACACTATGTCCATTGTAGATTTGTGTCTCTGACAGTTCGTTTGGTTGCAGGGGACATATTCAGTTTTTATGGCCAAAATGTGCTTTTCAGGGGCTGAAAAGCATGTTTTGGCCGAGTTTGATAATTTTCATTAAAACTTAATTTCTATCACTTCGAATGATGCCAAATGAATAATTTACTTGAATTGGACCATTTTACACTATGTCCATTGTAGATTTGTATCTCTGACAGTTCGTTTGGTTGCAGGGGACATATTCAGTTTTTATGGCCAAAATGTGCTTTTCAGGGGCTGAAAAGCATGTTTTGGCCGAGTATGATAATTTTCATTAAAACTTGATTTCTATCCATTTGAATGATGCCAAATGAATAACTTACTTGAATTGGACCATTTTACACTATGTCCATTGTAGATTTGTGTCTCTGACAGTTCGTTTGGTTGCAGGGGACATATTCAGTTTTTATGGCCAAAATGTGCTTTTCAGGGGCTGAAAAGCATGTTTTGGCCGAGTTTGATAATTTTCATTAAAACTTGATTTCTATCACTTCGATTGATGCCAAATGAATAACTTACTTGAATTGGACCATTTTACACTATGTCCATTGTAGATTTGTGTCTCCGACAGTTCGTTTGGTTGCAGGGGACATATTAAGTTTTTATGGCCAAAATGTGCTTTTCAGGGGCTGAAAAGCATGTTTTGGCCGAGTATGATAATTTTCATTAAAACTTGATTTCTATCCATTTGAATGATGCCAAATGAATAACTTACTTGAATTGGACCATTTTACACTATGTCCATTGTAGATTTGTGTCTCTGACAGTTCGTTTGGTTGCAGGGGACATATTCAGTTTTTATGGCCAAAATGTGCTTTTCAGGGGCTGAAAAGCATGTTTTGGCCGAGTTTGATAATTTTCATTAAAACTTGATTTATATCACTTCGATTGATGCCAAATGAATAACTTACTTGAATTGGACAATTTTACACTATGTCCATTGTAGACTTGTGTCTCCGACAGTTCGTTTGGTTGCAGGGGACATTTTCAGTTTTTATGGCCAAAATGTGCTTTTCAGAGGCTGAAAAGCATGTTTTGGCAGAGTTTGATAATTTTCATTAAAACTTGATTTCTATCCATTTGAATGATGCCAAATGAATAACTTACTTGAATTGGACCATTTTACACTATGTCCATTGTAGATTTGTGTCTCTGACAGTTCGTTTGGTTGCAGGGGACATATTCAGTTTTTATGGCCAAAATGTGCTTTTCAGGGGCTGAAAAGCATGTTTTGGCCGAGTTTGATAATTTTCATTAAAACTTGATTTCTATCACTTCGATTGATACCAAATGAATAACTTACTTGAATTGGACCATTTTACACTATGTCCATTGTAGATTTGTGTCTCCGACAGTTCGTTTGGTTGCAGGGGACATTTTCAGTTTTTATGGCCAAAATGTGCTTTTCAGAGGCTGAAAAGCATGTTTTGGCAGAGTATGATAATTTTCATTAAAACTTAATTTCTATCACTTCGAATGATGCCAAATGAATAACTTACTTGAATTGGACCATTTTACACTATGTCCATTGTAGATTTGTGTCTCCGACAGTTTGTTTGGTTGCAGGGGACATTTTCAGTTTTTATGGCCAAAATGTGCTTTTCAGGGGCTGAAAAGCATGTTTTGGCCGAGTATGATAATTTTCATTAAAACTTGATTTCTATCCATTTGAATGATGCCAAATGAATAACTTACTTGAATTGGACCATTTTACACTATGTCCATTGTAGATTTGTGTCTCTGACAGTTCGTTTGGTTGCAGGGGACATATTCAGTTTTTATGGCCAAAATGTGCTTTTCAGGGGCTGAAAAGCATGTTTTGGCCGAGTTTGATAATTTTCATTAAAACTTAATTTCTATCACTTCGAATGATGCCAAATGAATAATTTACTTGAATTGGACCATTTTACACTATGTCCATTGTAGATTTGTATCTCTGACAGTTCGTTTGGTTGCAGGGGACATATTCAGTTTTTATGGCCAAAATGTGCTTTTCAGGGGCTGAAAAGCATGTTTTGGCCGAGTATGATAATTTTCATTAAAACTTGATTTCTATCCATTTGAATGATGCCAAATGAATAACTTACTTGAATTGGACCATTTTACACTATGTCCATTGTAGATTTGTGTCTCTGACAGTTCGTTTGGTTGCAGGGGACATATTCAGTTTTTATGGCCAAAATGTGCTTTTCAGGGGCTGAAAAGCATGTTTTGGCCGAGTTTGATAATTTTCATTAAAACTTGATTTCTATCACTTCGATTGATGCCAAATGAATAACTTACTTGAATTGGACCATTTTTACACTATGTCCATTGTAGATTTGTGTCTCCGACAGTTCGTTTGGTTGCAGGGGACATTTTCAGTTTTTATGGCCAAAATGTGCTTTTCAGAGGCTGAAAAGCATGTTTTGGCAGAGTATGATAATTTTCATTAAAACTTAATTTCTATCACTTCGAATGATGCCAAATGAATAACTTACTTGAATTGGACCATTTTACACTATGTCCATTGTAGATTTGTGTCTCTGACAGTTCGTTTGGTTGCAGGGGACATATTAAGTTTTTATGGCCAAAATGTGCTTTTCAGGGGCTGAAAAGCATGTTTTGGCCGAGTTTGATAATTTTCATTAAAACTTAATTTCTATCACTTCGAATGATGCCAAATGAATAATTAACTTGAATTGGACCATTTTACACTATGTCCATTGTAGATTTGTATCTCTGACAGTTCGTTTGGTTGCAGGGGACATATTCAGTTTTTATGGCCAAAATGTGCTTTTCAGGGGCTGAAAAGCATGTTTTGGCCGAGTATGATAATTTTCATTAAAACTTGATTTCTATCCATTTGAATGATGCCAAATGAATAACTTACTTGAATTGGACCATTTTACACTATGTCCATTGTAGATTTGTGTCTCTGACAGTTCGTTTGGTTGCAGGGGACATATTCAGTTTTTATGGCCAAAATGTGCTTTTCAGGGGCTGAAAAGCATGTTTTGGCCGAGTTTGATAATTTTCATTAAAACTTGATTTCTATCACTTCGATTGATGCCAAATGAATAACTTACTTGAATTGGACCATTTTTACACTATGTCCATTGTAGATTTGTGTCTCCGACAGTTCGTTTGGTTGCAGGGGACATTTTCAGTTTTTATGGCCAAAATGTGCTTTTCAGAGGCTGAAAAGCATGTTTTGGCAGAGTATGATAATTTTCATTAAAACTTAATTTCTATCACTTCGAATGATGCCAAATGAATAACTTACTTGAATTGGACCATTTTACACTATGTCCATTGTAGATTTGTGTCTCTGACAGTTCGTTTGGTTGCAGGGGACATATTAAGTTTTTATGGCCAAAATGTGCTTTTCAGGGGCTGAAAAGCATGTTTTGGCCGAGTTTGATAATTTTCATTAAAACTTAATTTCTATCACTTCGAATGATGCCAAATGAATAATTAACTTGAATTGGACCATTTTACACTATGTCCATTGTAGATTTGTATCTCTGACAGTTCGTTTGGTTGCAGGGGACATATTCAGTTTTTATGGCCAAAATGTGCTTTTCAGGGGCTGAAAAGCATGTTTTGGCCGAGTATGATAATTTTCATTAAAACTTGATTTCTATCCATTTGAATGATGCCAAATGAATAACTTACTTGAATTGGACCATTTTACACTATGTCCATTGTAGATTTGTGTCTCT
The DNA here is from genome assembly GCF_051989625.1 of Stigmatopora argus. Taxonomy (NCBI): domain Eukaryota; kingdom Metazoa; phylum Chordata; class Actinopteri; order Syngnathiformes; family Syngnathidae; genus Stigmatopora; species Stigmatopora argus. Next base: position 455,750 of record NC_135393.1, on the reverse strand, counting down.
GACAGTTCGTTTGGTTGCAGGGGACATATTCAGTTTTTATGGCCAAAATGTGCTTTTCAGGGGCTGAAAAGCATGTTTTGGCCGAGTTTGATAATTTTCATTAAAACTTGATTTCTATCACTTCGATTGATGCCAAATGAATAACTTACTTGAATTGGACCATTTTACACTATGTCCATTGTAGATTTGTGTCTCCGACAGTTCGTTTGGTTGCAGGGGACATATTAAGTTTTTATGGCCAAAATGTGCTTTTCAGGGGCTGAAAAGCATGTTTTGGCCGAGTATGATAATTTTCATTAAAACTTGATTTCTATCCATTTGAATGATGCCAAATGAATAACTTACTTGAATTGGACCATTTTACACTATGTCCATTGTAGATTTGTGTCTCCGACAGTTTGTTTGGTTGCAGGGGACATTTTCAGTTTTTATGGCCAAAATGTGCTTTTCAGAGGCTGAAAAGCATGTTTTGGCAGAGTATGATAATTTTCATTAAAACTTAATTTCTATCACTTCGAATGATGCCAAATGAATAACTTACTTGAATTGGACCATTTTACACTATGTCCATTGTAGATTTGTGTCTCCGACAGTTTGTTTGGTTGCAGGGGACATTTTCAGTTTTTATGGCCAAAATGTGCTTTTCAGGGGCTGAAAAGCATGTTTTGGCCGAGTATGATAATTTTCATTAAAACTTGATTTCTATCCATTTGAATGATGCCAAATGAATAACTTACTTGAATTGGACCATTTTACACTATGTCCATTGTAGATTTGTGTCTCTGACAGTTCGTTTGGTTGCAGGGGACATATTCAGTTTTTATGGCCAAAATGTGCTTTTCAGGGGCTGAAAAGCATGTTTTGGCCGAGTTTGATAATTTTCATTAAAACTTAATTTCTATCACTTCGAATGATGCCAAATGAATAATTTACTTGAATTGGACCATTTTACACTATGTCCATTGTAGATTTGTATCTCTGACAGTTCGTTTGGTTGCAGGGGACATATTCAGTTTTTATGGCCAAAATGTGCTTTTCAGGGGCTGAAAAGCATGTTTTGGCCGAGTATGATAATTTTCATTAAAACTTGATTTCTATCCATTTGAATGATGCCAAATGAATAACTTACTTGAATTGGACCATTTTACACTATGTCCATTGTAGATTTGTGTCTCTGACAGTTCGTTTGGTTGCAGGGGACATATTCAGTTTTTATGGCCAAAATGTGCTTTTCAGGGGCTGAAAAGCATGTTTTGGCCGAGTTTGATAATTTTCATTAAAACTTGATTTCTATCACTTCGATTGATGCCAAATGAATAACTTACTTGAATTGGACCATTTTTACACTATGTCCATTGTAGATTTGTGTCTCCGACAGTTCGTTTGGTTGCAGGGGACATTTTCAGTTTTTATGGCCAAAATGTGCTTTTCAGAGGCTGAAAAGCATGTTTTGGCAGAGTATGATAATTTTCATTAAAACTTAATTTCTATCACTTCGAATGATGCCAAATGAATAACTTACTTGAATTGGACCATTTTACACTATGTCCATTGTAGATTTGTGTCTCTGACAGTTCGTTTGGTTGCAGGGGACATATTAAGTTTTTATGGCCAAAATGTGCTTTTCAGGGGCTGAAAAGCATGTTTTGGCCGAGTTTGATAATTTTCATTAAAACTTAATTTCTATCACTTCGAATGATGCCAAATGAATAATTTACTTGAATTGGACCATTTTACACTATGTCCATTGTAGATTTGTATCTCTGACAGTTCGTTTGGTTGCAGGGGACATATTCAGTTTTTATGGCCAAAATGTGCTTTTCAGGGGCTGAAAAGCATGTTTTGGCCGAGTATGATAATTTTCATTAAAACTTGATTTCTATCCATTTGAATGATGCCAAATGAATAACTTACTTGAATTGGACCATTTTACACTATGTCCATTGTAGATTTGTGTCTCTGACAGTTCGTTTGGTTGCAGGGGACATATTCAGTTTTTATGGCCAAAATGTGCTTTTCAGGGGCTGAAAAGCATGTTTTGGCCGAGTTTGATAATTTTCATTAAAACTTGATTTCTATCACTTCGATTGATGCCAAATGAATAACTTACTTGAATTGGACCATTTTACACTATGTCCATTGTAGATTTGTGTCTCCGACAGTTCGTTTGGTTGCAGGGGACATATTAAGTTTTTATGGCCAAAATGTGCTTTTCAGGGGCTGAAAAGCATGTTTTGGCCGAGTATGATAATTTTCATTAAAACTTGATTTCTATCCATTTGAATGATGCCAAATGAATAACTTACTTGAATTGGACCATTTTACACTATGTCCATTGTAGATTTGTGTCTCTGACAGTTCGTTTGTTTGCAGGGGACATATTCAGTTTTTATGGCCAAAATGTGCTTTTCAGGGGCTGAAAAGCATGTTTTGGCCGAGTATGATAATTTTCATTAAAACTTGATTTCTATCCATTTGAATGATGCCAAATGAATAACTTACTTGAATTGGACCATTTTACACTATGTCCATTGTAGATTTGTGTCTCTGACAGTTCGTTTGGTTGCAGGGGACATATTCAGTTTTTATGGCCAAAATGTGCTTTTCAGGGGCTGAAAAGCATGTTTTGGCCGAGTTTGATAATTTTCATTAAAACTTGATTTCTATCACTTCGATTGATGCCAAATGAATAACTTACTTGAATTGGACCATTTTACACTATGTCCATTGTAGATTTGTGTCTCCGACAGTTCGTTTGGTTGCAGGGGACATATTAAGTTTTTATGGCCAAAATGTGCTTTTCAGGGGCTGAAAAGCATGTTTTGGCCGAGTATGATAATTTTCATTAAAACTTGATTTCTATCCATTTGAATGATGCCAAATGAATAACTTACTTGAATTGGACCATTTTACACTATGTCCATTGTAGATTTGTGTCTCTGACAGTTCGTTTGGTTGCAGGGGACATATTCAGTTTTTATGGCCAAAATGTGCTTTTCAGGGGCTGAAAAGCATGTTTTGGCCGAGTTTGATAATTTTCATTAAAACTTGATTTATATCACTTCGATTGATGCCAAATGAATAACTTACTTGAATTGGACAATTTTACACTATGTCCATTGTAGACTTGTGTCTCCGACAGTTCGTTTGGTTGCAGGGGACATTTTCAGTTTTTATGGCCAAAATGTGCTTTTCAGAGGCTGAAAAGCATGTTTTGGCAGAGTTTGATAATTTTCATTAAAACTTGATTTCTATCCATTTGAATGATGCCAAATGAATAACTTACTTGAATTGGACCATTTTACACTATGTCCATTGTAGATTTGTGTCTCTGACAGTTCGTTTGGTTGCAGGGGACATATTCAGTTTTTATGGCCAAAATGTGCTTTTCAGGGGCTGAAAAGCATGTTTTGGCCGAGTTTGATAATTTTCATTAAAACTTGATTTCTATCACTTCGATTGATACCAAATGAATAACTTACTTGAATTGGACCATTTTACACTATGTCCATTGTAGATTTGTGTCTCCGACAGTTCGTTTGGTTGCAGGGGACATTTTCAGTTTTTATGGCCAAAATGTGCTTTTCAGAGGCTGAAAAGCATGTTTTGGCAGAGTATGATAATTTTCATTAAAACTTAATTTCTATCACTTCGAATGATGCCAAATGAATAACTTACTTGAATTGGACCATTTTACACTATGTCCATTGTAGATTTGTGTCTCCGACAGTTTGTTTGGTTGCAGGGGACATTTTCAGTTTTTATGGCCAAAATGTGCTTTTCAGGGGCTGAAAAGCATGTTTTGGCCGAGTATGATAATTTTCATTAAAACTTGATTTCTATCCATTTGAATGATGCCAAATGAATAACTTACTTGAATTGGACCATTTTACACTATGTCCATTGTAGATTTGTGTCTCTGACAGTTCGTTTGGTTGCAGGGGACATATTCAGTTTTTATGGCCAAAATGTGCTTTTCAGGGGCTGAAAAGCATGTTTTGGCCGAGTTTGATAATTTTCATTAAAACTTAATTTCTATCACTTCGAATGATGCCAAATGAATAATTTACTTGAATTGGACCATTTTACACTATGTCCATTGTAGATTTGTATCTCTGACAGTTCGTTTGGTTGCAGGGGACATATTCAGTTTTTATGGCCAAAATGTGCTTTTCAGGGGCTGAAAAGCATGTTTTGGCCGAGTATGATAATTTTCATTAAAACTTGATTTCTATCCATTTGAATGATGCCAAATGAATAACTTACTTGAATTGGACCATTTTACACTATGTCCATTGTAGATTTGTGTCTCTGACAGTTCGTTTGGTTGCAGGGGACATATTCAGTTTTTATGGCCAAAATGTGCTTTTCAGGGGCTGAAAAGCATGTTTTGGCCGAGTTTGATAATTTTCATTAAAACTTGATTTCTATCACTTCGATTGATGCCAAATGAATAACTTACTTGAATTGGACCATTTTTACACTATGTCCATTGTAGATTTGTGTCTCCGACAGTTCGTTTGGTTGCAGGGGACATTTTCAGTTTTTATGGCCAAAATGTGCTTTTCAGAGGCTGAAAAGCATGTTTTGGCAGAGTATGATAATTTTCATTAAAACTTAATTTCTATCACTTCGAATGATGCCAAATGAATAACTTACTTGAATTGGACCATTTTACACTATGTCCATTGTAGATTTGTGTCTCTGACAGTTCGTTTGGTTGCAGGGGACATATTAAGTTTTTATGGCCAAAATGTGCTTTTCAGGGGCTGAAAAGCATGTTTTGGCCGAGTTTGATAATTTTCATTAAAACTTAATTTCTATCACTTCGAATGATGCCAAATGAATAATTAACTTGAATTGGACCATTTTACACTATGTCCATTGTAGATTTGTATCTCTGACAGTTCGTTTGGTTGCAGGGGACATATTCAGTTTTTATGGCCAAAATGTGCTTTTCAGGGGCTGAAAAGCATGTTTTGGCCGAGTATGATAATTTTCATTAAAACTTGATTTCTATCCATTTGAATGATGCCAAATGAATAACTTACTTGAATTGGACCATTTTACACTATGTCCATTGTAGATTTGTGTCTCTGACAGTTCGTTTGGTTGCAGGGGACATATTCAGTTTTTATGGCCAAAATGTGCTTTTCAGGGGCTGAAAAGCATGTTTTGGCCGAGTTTGATAATTTTCATTAAAACTTGATTTCTATCACTTCGATTGATGCCAAATGAATAACTTACTTGAATTGGACCATTTTTACACTATGTCCATTGTAGATTTGTGTCTCCGACAGTTCGTTTGGTTGCAGGGGACATTTTCAGTTTTTATGGCCAAAATGTGCTTTTCAGAGGCTGAAAAGCATGTTTTGGCAGAGTATGATAATTTTCATTAAAACTTAATTTCTATCACTTCGAATGATGCCAAATGAATAACTTACTTGAATTGGACCATTTTACACTATGTCCATTGTAGATTTGTGTCTCTGACAGTTCGTTTGGTTGCAGGGGACATATTAAGTTTTTATGGCCAAAATGTGCTTTTCAGGGGCTGAAAAGCATGTTTTGGCCGAGTTTGATAATTTTCATTAAAACTTAATTTCTATCACTTCGAATGATGCCAAATGAATAATTAACTTGAATTGGACCATTTTACACTATGTCCATTGTAGATTTGTATCTCTGACAGTTCGTTTGGTTGCAGGGGACATATTCAGTTTTTATGGCCAAAATGTGCTTTTCAGGGGCTGAAAAGCATGTTTTGGCCGAGTATGATAATTTTCATTAAAACTTGATTTCTATCCATTTGAATGATGCCAAATGAATAACTTACTTGAATTGGACCATTTTACACTATGTCCATTGTAGATTTGTGTCTCTGACAGTTCGTTTGGTTGCAGGGGACATATTCAGTTTTTATGGCCAAAATGTGCTTTTCAGGGGCTGAAAAGCATGTTTTGGCCGAGTTTGATAATTTTCATTAAAACTTGATTTCTATCACTTCGATTGATGCCAAATGAATAACTTACTTGAATTGGACCATTTTACACTATGTCCATTGTAGATTTGTGTCTCCGACAGTTCGTTTGGTTGCAGGGGACATATTAAGTTTTTATGGCCAAAATGTGCTTTTCAGGGGCTGAAAAGCATGTTTTGGCCGAGTATGATAATTTTCATTAAAACTTGATTTCTATCCATTTGAATGATGCCAAATGAATAACTTACTTGAATTGGACCATTTTACACTATGTCCATTGTAGATTTGTGTCTCCGACAGTTTGTTTGGTTGCAGGGGACATTTTCAGTTTTTATGGCCAAAATGTGCTTTTCAGAGGCTGAAAAGCATGTTTTGGCAGAGTATGATAATTTTCATTAAAACTTAATTTCTATCACTTCGAATGATGCCAAATGAATAACTTACTTGAATTGGACCATTTTACACTATGTCCATTGTAGATTTGTGTCTCCGACAGTTTGTTTGGTTGCAGGGGACATTTTCAGTTTTTATGGCCAAAATGTGCTTTTCAGGGGCTGAAAAGCATGTTTTGGCCGAGTATGATAATTTTCATTAAAACTTGATTTCTATCCATTTGAATGATGCCAAATGAATAACTTACTTGAATTGGACCATTTTACACTATGTCCATTGTAGATTTGTGTCTCTGACAGTTCGTTTGGTTGCAGGGGACATATTCAGTTTTTATGGCCAAAATGTGCTTTTCAGGGGCTGAAAAGCATGTTTTGGCCGAGTTTGATAATTTTCATTAAAACTTAATTTCTATCACTTCGAATGATGCCAAATGAATAATTTACTTGAATTGGACCATTTTACACTATGTCCATTGTAGATTTGTATCTCTGACAGTTCGTTTGGTTGCAGGGGACATATTCAGTTTTTATGGCCAAAATGTGCTTTTCAGGGGCTGAAAAGCATGTTTTGGCCGAGTATGATAATTTTCATTAAAACTTGATTTCTATCCATTTGAATGATGCCAAATGAATAACTTACTTGAATTGGACCATTTTACACTATGTCCATTGTAGATTTGTGTCTCTGACAGTTCGTTTGGTTGCAGGGGACATATTCAGTTTTTATGGCCAAAATGTGCTTTTCAGGGGCTGAAAAGCATGTTTTGGCCGAGTTTGATAATTTTCATTAAAACTTGATTTCTATCACTTCGATTGATGCCAAATGAATAACTTACTTGAATTGGACCATTTTTACACTATGTCCATTGTAGATTTGTGTCTCCGACAGTTCGTTTGGTTGCAGGGGACATTTTCAGTTTTTATGGCCAAAATGTGCTTTTCAGAGGCTGAAAAGCATGTTTTGGCAGAGTATGATAATTTTCATTAAAACTTAATTTCTATCACTTCGAATGATGCCAAATGAATAACTTACTTGAATTGGACCATTTTACACTATGTCCATTGTAGATTTGTGTCTCTGACAGTTCGTTTGGTTGCAGGGGACATATTAAGTTTTTATGGCCAAAATGTGCTTTTCAGGGGCTGAAAAGCATGTTTTGGCCGAGTTTGATAATTTTCATTAAAACTTAATTTCTATCACTTCGAATGATGCCAAATGAATAATTTACTTGAATTGGACCATTTTACACTATGTCCATTGTAGATTTGTATCTCTGACAGTTCGTTTGGTTGCAGGGGACATATTCAGTTTTTATGGCCAAAATGTGCTTTTCAGGGGCTGAAAAGCATGTTTTGGCCGAGTATGATAATTTTCATTAAAACTTGATTTCTATCCATTTGAATGATGCCAAATGAATAACTTACTTGAATTGGACCATTTTACACTATGTCCATTGTAGATTTGTGTCTCTGACAGTTCGTTTGGTTGCAGGGGACATATTCAGTTTTTATGGCCAAAATGTGCTTTTCAGGGGCTGAAAAGCATGTTTTGGCCGAGTTTGATAATTTTCATTAAAACTTGATTTCTATCACTTCGATTGATGCCAAATGAATAACTTACTTGAATTGGACCATTTTACACTATGTCCATTGTAGATTTGTGTCTCCGACAGTTCGTTTGGTTGCAGGGGACATATTAAGTTTTTATGGCCAAAATGTGCTTTTCAGGGGCTGAAAAGCATGTTTTGGCCGAGTATGATAATTTTCATTAAAACTTGATTTCTATCCATTTGAATGATGCCAAATGAATAACTTACTTGAATTGGACCATTTTACACTATGTCCATTGTAGATTTGTGTCTCTGACAGTTCGTTTGTTTGCAGGGGACATATTCAGTTTTTATGGCCAAAATGTGCTTTTCAGGGGCTGAAAAGCATGTTTTGGCCGAGTTTGATAATTTTCATTAAAACTTAATTTCTATAACTTCGAATGATGCCAAATGAATAACTTACTTGAATTGGACCATTTTACACTATGTCCATTGTAGATTTGTGTCTCCGACAGTTCGTTTGGTTGCAGGGGACATATTCAGTTTTTATGGCCAAAATGTGCTTTTCAAGGGCTGAAAAGCATGTTTTGGCCGAGTATGATAATTTTCATTAAAACTTGATTTCTATCCATTTGAATGTTTCCAAATGAATAACTTACTTGAATTGGACCATTTTACACTATGTCCATTGTAGATTTGTGTCTCTGACAGTTCGTTTGGTTGCAGGGGACATATTCAGTTTTTATGGCCAAAATGTGCTTTTCAGGGGCTGAAAAGCATGTTTTGGCCGAGTTTGATAATTTTCATTAAAACTTGATTTATATCACTTCGATTGATGCCAAATGAATAACTTACTTGAATTGGACCATTTTACACTATGTCCATTGTAGATTTGTGTCTCCGACAGTTCGTTTGGTTGCAGGGGACATATTCAGTTTTTATGGCCAAAATGTGCTTTTCAGGGGCTGAAAAGCATGTTTTGGCCGAATATGATAATTTTCATTAAAACTTGATTTCTATCCATTTGAATGATGCCAAATGAATAACTTACTTGAATTGGACCATTTTACACTATGTCCATTGTAGATTTGTGTCTCCGACAGTTCGTTTGGTTGCAGGGGACATTTTCAGTTTTTATGGCCAAAATGTGCTTTTCAGAGGCTGAAAAGCATGTTTTGGCAGAGTATGATAATTTTCATTAAAACTTAATTTCTATCACTTCGAATGATGCCAAATGAATAACTTACTTGAATTGGACAATTTTACACTATGTCCATTGTAGATTTGTGTCTCTGACAGTTCGTTTGGTTGCAGGGGACATATTAAGTTTTTATGGCCAAAATGTGCTTTTCAGGGGCTGAAAAGCATGTTTTGGCCGAGTATGATAATTTTCATTAAAACTTGATTTCTATCACTTCGAATGATGCCAAATGAATAACTTACTTGAATTGGACCATTTTACACTATGTCCATTGTAGATTTGTGTCTCTGACAGTTCGTTTGGTTGCAGGGGACATTTTCAGTTTTTATGGCCAAAATGTGCTTTTCAGGGGCTGAAAAGCATGTTTTGGCCGAGTATGATAATTTTCATTAAAACTTGATTTCTATCCATTTGAATGATGCCAAATGAATAACTTACTTGAATTGGACCATTTTACACTATGTCCATTGTAGATTTGTGTCTCTGACAGTTCGTTTGGTTGCAGGGGACATATTCAGTTTTTATGGCCAAAATGTGCTTTTCAGGGGCTGAAAAGCATGTTTTGGCCGAGTTTGATAATTTTCATTAAAACTTAATTTCTATCACTTCGAATGATGCCAAATGAATAATTTACTTGAATTGGACCATTTTACACTATGTCCATTGTAGATTTGTATCTCTGACAGTTCGTTTGGTTGCAGGGGACATATTCAGTTTTTATGGCCAAAATGTGCTTTTCAGGGGCTGAAAAGCATGTTTTGGCCGAGTATGATAATTTTCATTAAAACTTGATTTCTATCCATTTGAATGATGCCAAATGAATAACTTACTTGAATTGGACCATTTTACACTATGTCCATTGTAGATTTGTGTCTCTGACAGTTCGTTTGGTTGCAGGGGACATATTCAGTTTTTATGGGCAAAATGTGCTTTTCAGGGGCTGAAAAGCATGTTTTGGCCGAGTTTGATAATTTTCATTAAAACTTGATTTCTATCACTTCGATTGATGCCAAATGAATAACTTACTTGAATTGGACCATTTTACACTATGTCCATTGTAGATTTGTGTCTCCGACAGTTCGTTTGGTTGTAGGGGACATTTTCAGTTTTTATGGCCAAAATGTGCTTTTCAGAGGCTGAAAAGCATGTTTTGGCAGAGTATGATAATTTTCATTAAAACTTAATTTCTATCACTTCGAATGATGCCAAATGAATAACTTACTTGAATTGGACCATTTTACACTATGTCCATTGTAGAATTGTGTCTCTGACAGTTCGTTTGGTTGCAGGGGACATATTAAGTTTTTATGGCCAAAATGTGCTTTTCAGGGGCTGAAAAGCATGTTTTGGCCGAGTATGATAATTTTCATTAAAACTTGATTTCTATCACTTCGAATGATGCCAAATGAATAACTTACTTGAATTGGACCATTTTACACTATGTCCATTGTAGATTTGTGTCTCCGACAGTTTGTTTGGTTGCAGGGGACATTTTCAGTTTTTATGGCCAAAATGTGCTTTTCAGGGGCTGAAAAGCATGTTTTGGCCGAGTATGATAATTTTCATTAAAACTTGATTTCTATCCATTTGAATGATGCCAAATGAATAACTTACTTGAATTGGACCATTTTACACTATGTCCATTGTAGATTTGTGTCTCTGACAGTTCGTTTGGTTGCAGGGGACATTTTCAGTTTTTATGGCCAAAATGTGCTTTTCAGGGGCTGAAAAGCATGTTTTGGCCGAGTATGATAATTTTCATTAAAACTTGATTTCTATCCATTTGAATGATGCCAAATGAATAACTTACTTGAATTGGACCATTTTACACTATGTCCATTGTAGATTTGTGTCTCTGACAGTTCGTTTGGTTGCAGGGGACATATTCAGTTTTTATGGCCAAAATGTGCTTTTCAGGGGCTGAAAAGCATGTTTTGGCCGAGTTTGATAATTTTCATTAAAACTTAATTTCTATCACTTCGAATGATGCCAAATGAATAATTTACTTGAATTGGACCATTTTACACTATGTCCATTGTAGATTTGTATCTCTGACAGTTCGTTTGGTTGCAGGGGACATATTCAGTTTTTATGGCCAAAATGTGCTTTTCAGGGGCTGAAAAGCATGTTTTGGCCGAGTATGATAATTTTCATTAAAACTTGATTTCTATCCATTTGAATGATGCCAAATGAATAACTTACTTGAATTGGACCATTTTACACTATGTCCATTGTAGATTTGTGTCTCTGACAGTTCGTTTGGTTGCAGGGGACATATTCAGTTTTTATGGGCAAAATGTGCTTTTCAGGGGCTGAAAAGCATGTTTTGGCCGAGTTTGATAATTTTCATTAAAACTTGATTTCTATCACTTCGATTGATGCCAAATGAATAACTTACTTGAATTGGACCATTTTACACTATGTCCATTGTAGATTTGTGTCTCCGACAGTTCGTTTGGTTGTAGGGGACATTTTCAGTTTTTATGGCCAAAATGTGCTTTTCAGAGGCTGAAAAGCATGTTTTGGCAGAGTATGATAATTTTCATTAAAACTTAATTTCTATCACTTCGAATGATGCCAAATGAATAACTTACTTGAATTGGACCATTTTACACTATGTCCATTGTAGAATTGTGTCTCTGACAGTTCGTTTGGTTGCAGGGGACATATTAAGTTTTTATGGCCAAAATGTGCTTTTCAGGGGCTGAAAAGCATGTTTTGGCCGAGTATGATAATTTTCATTAAAACTTGATTTCTATCACTTCGAATGATGCCAAATGAATAACTTACTTGAATTGGACCATTTTACACTATGTCCATTGTAGATTTGTGTCTCCGACAGTTTGTTTGGTTGCAGGGGACATTTTCAGTTTTTATGGCCAAAATGTGCTTTTCAGGGGCTGAAAAGCATGTTTTGGCCGAGTATGATAATTTTCATTAAAACTTGATTTCTATCCATTTGAATGATGCCAAATGAATAACTTACTTGAATTGGACCATTTTACACTATGTCCATTGTAGATTTGTGTCTCTGACAGTTCGTTTGGTTGCAGGGGACATATTCAGTTTTTATGGCCAAAATGTGCTTTTCAGGGGCTGAAAAGCATGTTTTGGCCGAGTTTGATAATTTTCATTAAAACTTAATTTCTATCACTTCGAATGATGCCAAATGAATAATTTACTTGAATTGGACCATTTTACACTATGTCCATTGTAGATTTGTATCTCTGACAGTTCGTTTGGTTGCAGGGGACATATTCAGTTTTTATGGCCAAAATGTGCTTTTCAGGGGCTGAAAAGCATGTTTTGGCCGAGTATGATAATTTTCATTAAAACTTGATTTCTATCCATTTGAATGATGCCAAATGAATAACTTACTTGAATTGGACCATTTTACACTATGTCCATTGTAGATTTGTGTCTCTGACAGTTCGTTTGGTTGCAGGGGACATATTCAGTTTTTATGGGCAAAATGTGCTTTTCAGGGGCTGAAAAGCATGTTTTGGCCGAGTTTGATAATTTTCATTAAAACTTGATTTCTATCACTTCGATTGATGCCAAATGAATAACTTACTTGAATTGGACCATTTTACACTATGTCCATTGTAGATTTGTGTCTCCGACAGTTCGTTTGGTTGTAGGGGACATTTTCAGTTTTTATGGCCAAAATGTGCTTTTCAGAGGCTGAAAAGCATGTTTTGGCAGAGTATGATAATTTTCATTAAAACTTAATTTCTATCACTTCGAATGATGCCAAATGAATAACTTACTTGAATTGGACCATTTTACACTATGTCCATTGTAGAATTGTGTCTCTGACAGTTCGTTTGGTTGCAGGGGACATATTAAGTTTTTATGGCCAAAATGTGCTTTTCAGGGGCTGAAAAGCATGTTTTGGCCGAGTATGATAATTTTCATTAAAACTTGATTTCTATCACTTCGAATGATGCCAAATGAATAACTTACTTGAATTGGACCATTTTACACTATGTCCATTGTAGATTTGTGTCTCCGACAGTTTGTTTGGTTGCAGGGGACATTTTCAGTTTTTATGGCCAAAATGTGCTTTTCAGGGGCTGAAAAGCATGTTTTGGCCGAGTATGATAATTTTCATTAAAACTTGATTTCTATCCATTTGAATGATGCCAAATGAATAACTTACTTGAATTGGACCATTTTACACTATGTCCATTGTAGATTTGTGTTTCTGACAGTTCGTTTGGTTGCAGGGGACATATTCAGTTTTTATGGCCAAAATGTGCTTTTCAGGGGCTGAAAAGCATGTTTTGGCCGAGTTTGATAATTTTCATTAAAACTTAATTTCTATCACTTCGAATGATGCCAAATGAATAATTTACTTGAATTGGACCATTTTACACTATGTCCATTGTAGATTTGTATCTCTGACAGTTCGTTTGGTTGCAGGGGACATATTCAGTTTTTATGGCCAAAATGTGCTTTTCAGGGGCTGAAAAGCATGTTTTGGCCGAGTATGATAATTTTCATTAAAACTTGATTTCTATCCATTTGAATGATGCCAAATGAATAACTTACTTGAATTGGACCATTTTACACTATGTCCATTGTAGATTTGTGTCTCTGACAGTTCGTTTGGTTGCAGGGGACATATTCAGTTTTTATGGGCAAAATGTGCTTTTCAGGGGCTGAAAAGCATGTTTTGGCCGAGTTTGATAATTTTCATTAAAACTTGATTTCTATCACTTCGATTGATGCCAAATGAATAACTTACTTGAATTGGACCATTTTACACTATGTCCATTGTAGATTTGTGTCTCCGACAGTTCGTTTGGTTGTAGGGGACATTTTCAGTTTTTATGGCCAAAATGTGCTTTTCAGGGGCTGAAAAGCATGTTTTGGCCGAGTTTGATAATTTTCATTAAAACTTAATTTCTATAACTTCGAATGATGCCAAATGAATAACTTACTTGAATTGGACCATTTTACACTATGTCCATTGTAGATTTGTGTCTCCGACAGTTCGTTTGGTTGCAGGGGACATATTCAGTTTTTATGGCCAAAATGTGCTTTTCAAGGGCTGAAAAGCATGTTTTGGCCGAGTATGATAATTTTCATTAAAACTTGATTTCTATCCATTTGAATGTTTCCAAATGAATAACTTACTTGAATTGGACCATTTTACACTATGTCCATTGTAGATTTGTGTCTCTGACAGTTCGTTTGGTTGCAGGGGACATATTCAGTTTTTATGGCCAAAATGTGCTTTTCAGGGGCTGAAAAGCATGTTTTGGCCGAGTTTGATAATTTTCATTAAAACTTGATTTATATCACTTCGATTGATGCCAAATGAATAACTTACTTGAATTGGACCATTTTACACTATGTCCATTGTAGATTTGTGTCTCCGACAGTTCGTTTGGTTGCAGGGGACATATTCAGTTTTTATGGCCAAAATGTGCTTTTCAGGGGCTGAAAAGCATGTTTTGGCCGAATATGATAATTTTCATTAAAACTTGATTTCTATCCATTTGAATGATGCCAAATGAATAACTTACTTGAATTGGACCATTTTACACTATGTCCATTGTAGATTTGTGTCTCCGACAGTTCGTTTGGTTGCAGGGGACATTTTCAGTTTTTATGGCCAAAATGTGCTTTTCAGAGGCTGAAAAGCATGTTTTGGCAGAGTATGATAATTTTCATTAAAACTTAATTTCTATCACTTCGAATGATGCCAAATGAATAACTTACTTGAATTGGACCATTTTACACTATGTCCATTGTAGATTTGTGTCTCCGACATTGTTTGGTTGCAGGGGACATTTTCAGTTTTTATGGCCAAAATGTGCTTTTCAGGGGCTGAAAAGCATGTTTTGGCCGAGTATGATAATTTTAATTAAAACTTGATTTCTATCCATTTGAATGATGCCAAATGAATAACTTACTTGAATTGGACCATTTTACACTATGTCCATTGTAGATTTGTGTCTCTGACAGTTCGTTTGGTTGCAGGGGACATATTCAGTTTTTATGTCCAAAATGTGCTTTTCAGGGGCTGAAAAGCATGTTTTGGCCGAGTATGATAATTTTCATTAAAACTTGATTTCTATCACTTCGAATGATGCCAAATGAATAACTTACTTGAATTGGACCATTTTACACTATGTCCATTGTAGATTTGTGTCTCTGACAGTTCGTTTGGTTGCAGGGGACATATTCAGTTTTTATGGCCAAAATGTGCTTTTCAGGGGCTGAAAACATCTTTTGGCCGAGTATGATAATTTTCATTAAAACTTGATTTCTATCCATTTGAATGATGCCAAATGAATAACTTACTTGAATTGGACCATTTTACACTATGTCCATTGTAGATTTGTGTCTCTGACAGTTCGTTTGGTTGCAGGGGACATATTCAGTTTTTATGGCCAAAATGTGCTTTTCAGGGGCTGAAAAGCATGTTTTGGCCGAGTTTGATAATTTTCATTAAAACTTAATTTCTATCACTTCGAATGATGCCAAATGAATAATTTACTTGAATTGGACCATTTTACACTATGTCCATTGTAGATTTGTATCTCTGACAGTTCGTTTGGTTGCAGGGGACATATTCAGTTTTTATGGCCAAAATGTGCTTTTCAGGGGCTGAAAAGCATGTTTTGGCCGAGTATGATAATTTTCATTAAAACTTGATTTCTATCCATTTGAATGATGCCAAATGAATAACTTACTTGAATTGGACCATTTTACACTATGTCCATTGTAGATTTGTGTCTCTGACAGTTCGTTTGGTTGCAGGGGACATATTCAGTTTTAAATGGGCAAAATGTGCTTTTCAGGGGCTGAAAAGCATGTTTTGGCCGAGTTTGATAATTTTCATTAAAACTTGATTTCTATCACTTCGATTGATGCCAAATGAATAACTTACTTGAATTGGACCATTTTACACTATGTCCATTGTAGATTTGTGTCTCCGACAGTTCGTTTGGTTGTAGGGGACATTTTCAGTTTTTATGGCCAAAATGTGCTTTTCAGAGGCTGAAAAGCATGTTTTGGCAGAGTATGATAATTTTCATTAAAACTTAATTTCTATCACTTCGAATGATGCCAAATGAATAACTTACTTGAATTGGACCATTTTACACTATGTCCATTGTAGATTTGTGTCTCTGACAGTTCGTTTGGTTGCAGGGGACATATTAAGTTTTTATGGCCAAAATGTGCTTTTCAGGGGCTGAAAAGCATGTTTTGGCCGAGTATGATAATTTTCATTAAAACTTGATTTCTATCACTTCGAATGATGCCAAATGAATAACTTACTTGAATTGGACCATTTTACACTATGTCCATTGTAGATTTGTGTCTCCGACAGTTTGTTTGGTTGCAGGGGACATTTTCAGTTTTTATGGCCAAAATGTGCTTTTCAGGGGCTGAAAAGCATGTTTTGGCCGAGTATGATAATTTTCATTAAAACTTGATTTCTATCACTTCGAATGATGCCAAATGAATAACTTACTTGAATTGGACAATTTTACACTATGTCCATTGTAGATTTGTGTCTCCGACAGTTTGTTTGGTTGCAGGGGACATTTTCAGTTTTTATGGCCAAAATGTGCTTTTCAGGGGCTGAAAAGCATGTTTTGGCCGAGTATGATAATTTTCATTAAAACTTGATTTCTATCACTTCGAATGATGCCAAATGAATAACTTACTTGAATTGGACCATTTTACACTATGTCCATTGTAGATTTGTGTCTCTGACAGTTCGTTTGGTTGCAGGGGACATATTCAGTTTTTATGGCCAAAATGTGCTTTTCAGGGGCTGAAAAGCATGTTTTGGCCGAATATGATAATTTTCATTAAAACTTGATTTCTATCCATTTGAATGATGCCAAATGAATAATTTACTTGAATTGGACCATTTTACACTATGTCCATTGTAGATTTGTGTCTCCGACAGTTCGTTTGGTTGCAGGGGACATATTCAGTTTTTATGGCCAAAATGTGCTTTTCAGGGGCTGAAAAGCATGTTTTGGCCGAGTTTGATAATTTTCATTAAAACTTGATTTCTATCACTTCGATTGATGCCAAATGAATAACTTACTTGAATTGGACCATTTTACACTATGTCCATTGTAGATTTGTGTCTCCGACAGTTCGTTTGGTTGCAGGGGACATTTTCAGTTTTTATGGCCAAAATGTGCTTTTCAGAGGCTGAAAAGCATGTTTTGGCAGAGTATGATAATTTTCATTAAAACTTAATTTCTATCACTTCGAATGATGCCAAATGAATAACTTACTTGAATTGGACCATTTTACACTATGTCCATTGTAGATTTGTGTCTCTGACAGTTCGTGTGGTTGCAGGGGACATATTAAGTTTTTATGGCCAAAATGTGCTTTTCAGGGGCTGAAAAGCATGTTTTGGCCGAGTATGATAATTTTCATTAAAACTTGATTTCTATCCATTTGAATGATGCCAAATGAATAACTTACTTGAATTGGACCATTTTACACTATGTCCATTGTAGATTTGTGTCTCTGACAGTTCGTTTGGTTGCAGGGGACATATTCAGTTTTTATGGCCAAAATGTGCTTTTCAGGGGCTGAAAAGCATGTTTTGGCCGAGTTTGATAATTTTCATTAAAACTTAATTTCTATCACTTTGAATGATGCCAAATGAATAACTTACTTGAAATGGACCATTTTACACTATGTCCATTGTAGATTTGTGTCTCCGACATTGTTTGGTTGCAGGGGACATTTTCAGTTTTTATGGCCAAAATGTGCTTTTCAGGGGCTGAAAAGCATGTTTTGGCCGAGTATGATAATTTTAATTAAAACTTGATTTCTATCCATTTGAATGATGCCAAATGAATAACTTACTTGAATTGGACCATTTTACACTATGTCCATTGTAGATTTGTGTCTCTGACAGTTCGTTTGGTTGCAGGGGACATATTCAGTTTTTATGTCCAAAATGTGCTTTTCAGGGGCTGAAAAGCATGTTTTGGCCGAGTTTGATAATTTTCATTAAAACTTAATTTCTATCACTTCGAATGATGCCAAATGAATAATTTACTTGAATTGGACCATTTTACACTATGTCCATTGTAGATTTGTATCTCTGACAGTTCGTTTGGTTGCAGGGGACATATTCAGTTTTTATGACCAAAATGTGCTTTTCAGGGGCTGAAAAGCATGTTTTGGCCGAGTATGATAATTTTCATTAAATCTTGATTTCTATCACTTCGATTGATGCCAAATGAATAACTTACTTGAATTGGACCATTTTACACTATGTCCATTGTAGATTTGTGTCTCCGACAGTTCGTTTGGTTGTAGGGGACATTTTCAGTTTTTATGGCCAAAATGTGCTTTTCAGAGGCTGAAAAGCATGTTTTGGCAGAGTATGATAATTTTCATTAAAACTTAATTTCTATCACTTCGAATGATGCCAAATGAATAACTTACTTGAATTGGACCATTTTACACTATGTCCATTGTAGATTTGTGTCTCTGACAGTTCGTTTGGTTGCAGGGGACATATTAAGTTTTTATGGCCAAAATGTGCTTTTCAGGGGCTGAAAAGCATGTTTTGGCCGAGTATGATAATTTTCATTAAAACTTGATTTCTATCACTTCGAATGATGCCAAATGAATAACTTACTTGAATTGGACCATTTTACACTATGTCCATTGTAGATTTGTGTCTCTGACAGTTCGTTTGGTTGCAGGGGACATTTTCAGTTTTTATGGCCAAAATGTGCTTTTCAGGGGCTGAAAAGCATGTTTTGGCCGAGTATGATAATTTTCATTAAAACTTGATTTCTATCCATTTGAATGATGCCAAATGAATAACTTACTTGAATTGGACCATTTTACACTATGTCCATTGTAGATTTGTGTCTCTGACAGTTCGTTTGGTTGCAGGGGACATATTCAGTTTTTATGGCCAAAATGTGCTTTTCAGGGGCTGAAAAGCATGTTTTGGCCGAGTTTGATAATTTTCATTAAAACTTGATTTCTATCACTTCGATTGATGCCAAATGAATAACTTACTTGAATTGGACCATTTTACACTATGTCCATTGTAGATTTGTGTCTCCGACAGTTCGTTTGGTTGCAGGGGACATATTAAGTTTTTATGGCCAAAATGTGCTTTTCAGGGGCTGAAAAGCATGTTTTGGCCGAGTATGATAATTTTCATTAAAACTTGATTTCTATCCATTTGAATGATGCCAAATGAATAACTTACTTGAATTGGACCATTTTACACTATGTCCATTGTAGATTTGTGTCTCCGACAGTTCGTTTGGTTGCAGGGGACATATTCAGTTTTTATGGCCAAAATGTGCTTTTCAGGGGCTGAAAAGCATGTTTTGGCCGAGTATGATAAATTTCATTAAAACTTGATTTCTATCCATTTGAATGATGCCAAATGAATAACTTACTTGAATTGGACCATTTTACACTATGTCCATTGTAGATTTGTGTCTCTGACAGTTCGTTTGGTTGCAGGGGACATATTCAGTTTTTATGGCCAAAATGTGCTTTTCAGGGGCTGAAAAGCATGTTTTGGCCGAGTTTGATAATTTTCATTAAAACTTGATTTATATCACTTCGATTGATGCCAAATGAATAACTTACTTGAATTGGACCATTTTACACTATGTCCATTGTAGATTTGTGTCTCCGACAGTTCGTTTGGTTGCAGGGGACATATTCAGTTTTTATGGCCAAAATGTGCTTTTCAGGGGCTGAAAAGCATGTTTTGGCCGAATATGATAATTTTCATTAAAACTTAATTTCTATCACTTCGAATGATGCCAAATGAATAACTTACTTGAATTGGACAATTTTACACTATGTCCATTGTAGATTTGTGTCTCTGACAGTTCGTTTGGTTGCAGGGGACATATTAAGTTTTTATGGCCAAAATGTGCTTTTCAGGGGCTGAAAAGCATGTTTTGGCCGAGTATGATAATTTTCATTAAAACTTGATTTCTATCACTTCGAATGATGCCAAATGAATAACTTACTTGAATGGGACCATTTTACACTATGTCCATTGTAGATTTGTGTCTCTGACAGTTCGTTTGGTTGCAGGGGACATTTTCAGTTTTTATGGCCAAAATGTGCTTTTCAGGGGCTGAAAAGCATGTTTTGGCCGAGTATGATAATTTTCATTAAAACTTGATTTCTATCCATTTGAATGATGCCAAATGAATAACTTACTTGAATTGGACCATTTTACACTATGTCCATTGTAGATTTGTGTCTCTGACAGTTCGTTTGGTTGCAGGGGACATATTCAGTTTTTATGGCCAAAATGTGCTTTTCAGGGGCTCAAAAGCATGTTTTGGCCGAATATGATAATTTTCATTAAAACTTGATTTCTATCACTTCGAATGATGCCAAATGAATAACTTACTTGAATTGGACCATTTTACACTATGTCCATTGTAGATTTGTGTCTCTGACAGTTCGTTTGGTTGCAGGGGACATATTCAGTTTTTATGGCCAAAATGTGCTTTTCAGGGGCTGAAAAGCATGTTTTGGCCGAGTTTGATAATTTTCATTAAAACTTGATTTCTATCACTTCGATTGATGCCAAATGAATCACTTACTTGAATTGGACCATTTTTACACTATTTCCATTGTAGATTTGTGTCTCCGACAGTTCGTTTGGTTGCAGGGGACATTTTCAGTTTTTATGGCCAAAATGTGCTTTTCAGAGGCTGAAAAGCATGTTTTGGCAGAGTATGATAATTTTCATTAAAACTTAATTTCTATCACTTCGAATGATGCCAAATGAATAACTTACTTGAATTGGACCATTTTACACTATGTCCATTGTAGATTTGTGTCTCTGACAGTTCGTTTGGTTGCAGGGGACATATTAAGTTTTTATGGCCAAAATGTGCTTTTCAGGGGCTGAAAAGCATGTTTTGGCCGAGTTTGATAATTTTCATTAAAACTTAATTTCTATCACTTCGAATGATGCCAAATGAATAATTTACTTGAATTGGACCATTTTACACTATGTCCATTGTAGATTTGTATCTCTGACAGTTCGTTTGGTTGCAGGGGACATATTCAGTTTTTATGGCCAAAATGTGCTTTTCAGGGGCTGAAAAGCATGTTTTGGCCGAGTATGATAATTTTCATTAAAACTTGATTTCTATCCATTTGAATGATGCCAAATGAATAACTTACTTGAATTGGACCATTTTACACTATGTCCATTGTAGATTTGTGTCTCTGACAGTTCGTTTGGTTGCAGGGGACATATTCAGTTTTTATGGCCAAAATGTGCTTTTCAGGGGCTGAAAAGCATGTTTTGGCCGAGTTTGATAATTTTCATTAAAACTTGATTTCTATCACTTCGATTGATGCCAAATGAATAACTTACTTGAATTGGACCATTTTACACTATGTCCATTGTAGATTTGTGTCTCCGACAGTTCGTTTGGTTGCAGGGGACATATTAAGTTTTTATGGCCAAAATGTGCTTTTCAGGGGCTGAAAAGCATGTTTTGGCCGAGTATGATAATTTTCATTAAAACTTGATTTCTATCCATTTGAATGATGCCAAATAAATAACTTACTTGAATTGGACCATTTTACACTATGTCCATTGTAGATTTGTGTCTCTGACAGTTCGTTTGGTTGCAGGGGACATATTCAGTTTTTATGGCCAAAATGTGCTTTTCAGGGGCTGAAAAGCATGTTTTGGCCGAGTTTGATAATTTTCATTAAAACTTGATTTATATCACTTCGATTGATGCCAAATGAATAACTTACTTGAATTGGACCATTTTACACTATGTCCATTGTAGATTTGTGTCTCCGACAGTTCGTTTGGTTGCAGGGGACATATTCAGTTTTTATGGCCAAAATGTGCTTTTCAGGGGCTGAAAAGCATGTTTTGGCCGAATATGATAATTTTCATTAAAACTTGATTTCTATCCATTTGAATGATGCCAAATGAATAACTTACTTGAATTGGACCATTTTACACTATGTCCATTGTAGATTTGTGTCTCCGACAGTTCGTTTGGTTGCAGGGGACATTTTCAGTTTTTATGGCCAAAATGTGCTTTTCAGAGGCTGAAAAGCATGTTTTGGCAGAGTATGATAATTTTCATTAAAACTTAATTTCTATCACTTCGAATGATGCCAGATGAATAACTTACTTGAATTGGACAATTTTACACTATGTCCATTGTAGATTTGTGTCTCTGACAGTTCGTTTGGTTGCAGGGGACATTTTCAGTTTTTATGGCCAAAATGTGCTTTTCAGGGGCTGAAAAGCATGTTTTGGCCGAATATGATAATTTTCATTACAACTTGATTTCTATCACTTTGAATGATGCCAAATGAATAACTTACTTGAATTGGACCATTTTACACTATGTCCATTGTAGATTTGTGTCTCCGACATTGTTTGGTTGCAGGGGACATTTTCAGTTTTTATGACCAAAATGTGCTTTTCAGGGGCTGAAAAGCATGTTTTGGCCGAGTATGATAATTTTCATTAAATCTTGATTTCTATCACTTCGATTGATGCCAAATGAATAACTTACTTGAATTGGACCATTTTACACTATGTCCATTGTAGATTTGTGTCTCCGACAGTTCGTTTGGTTGTAGGGGACATTTTCAGTTTTTAAGGCCAAAATGTGCTTTTCAGAGGCTGAAAAGCATGTTTTGGCAGAGTATGATAATTTTCATTAAAACTTAATTTCTATCACTTCGAATGATGCCAAATGAATAACTTACTTGAATTGGACCATTTTACACTATGTCCATTGTAGATTTGTGTCTCTGACAGTTCGTTTGGTTGCAGGGGACATATTAAGTTTTTATGGCCAAAATGTGCTTTTCAGGGGCTGAAAAGCATGTTTTGGCCGAGTATGATAATTTTCATTAAAACTTGATTTCTATCACTTCGAATGATGCCAAATGAATAACTTACTTGAATTGGACCATTTTACACTATGTCCATTGTAGATTTGTGTCTCTGACAGTTCGTTTGGTTGCAGGGGACATTTTCAGTTTTTATGGCCAAAATGTGCTTTTCAGGGGCTGAAAAGCATGTTTTGGCCGAGTATGATATTTTTCATTAAAACTTGATTTCTATCCATTTGAATGATGCCAAATGAATAACTTACTTGAATTGGACCATTTTACACTATGTCCATTGTAGATTTGTGTCTCTGACAGTTCGTTTGGTTGCAGGGGACATATTCAGTTTTTATGGCCAAAATGTGCTTTTCAGGGGCTGAAAAGCATGTTTTGGCCGAGTTTGATAATTTTCATTAAAACTTGATTTCTATCACTTCGATTGATGCCAAATGAATAACTTACTTGAATTGGACCATTTTACACTATGTCCATTGTAGATTTGTGTCTCCGACAGTTCGTTTGGTTGCAGGGGACATATTAAGTTTTTATGGCCAAAATGTGCTTTTCAGGGGCTGAAAAGCATGTTTTGGCCGAGTATGATAATTTTCATTAAAACTTGATTTCTATCCATTTGAATGATGCCAAATGAATAACTTACTTGAATTGGACCATTTTACACTATGTCCATTGTAGATTTGTGTCTCCGACAGTTCGTTTGGTTGCAGGGGACATATTCAGTTTTTATGGCCAAAATGTGCTTTTCAGGGGCTGAAAAGCTTGTTTTGGCCGAGTATGATAAATTTCATTAAAACTTGATTTCTATCCATTTGAATGATGCCAAATGAATAACTTACTTGAATTGGACCATTTTACACTATGTCCATTGTAGATTTGTGTCTCTGACAGTTCGTTTGGTTGCAGGGGACATATTCAGTTTTTATGGCCAAAATGTGCTTTTCAGGGGCTGAAAAGCATGTTTTGGCCGAGTTTGATAATTTTCATTAAAACTTGATTTATATCACTTCGATTGATGCCAAATGAATAACTTACTTGAATTGGACCATTTTACACTATGTCCATTGTAGATTTGTGTCTCCGACAGTTCGTTTGGTTGCAGGGGACATATTCAGTTTTTATGGCCAAAATGTGCTTTTCAGGGGCTGAAAAGCATGTTTTGGCCGAATATGATAATTTTCATTAAAACTTAATTTCTATCACTTCGAATGATGCCAAATGAATAACTTACTTGAATTGGACAATTTTACACTATGTCCATTGTAGATTTGTGTCTCTGACAGTTCGTTTGGTTGCAGGGGACATATTAAGTTTTTATGGCCAAAATGTGCTTTTCAGGGGCTGAAAAGCATGTTTTGGCCGAGTATGATAATTTTCATTAAAACTTGATTTCTATCACTTCGAATGATGCCAAATGAATAACTTACTTGAATGGGACCATTTTACACTATGTCCATTGTAGATTTGTGTCTCTGACAGTTCGTTTGGTTGCAGGGGACATTTTCAGTTTTTATGGCCAAAATGTGCTTTTCAGGGGCTGAAAAGCATGTTTTGGCCGAGTATGATAATTTTCATTAAAACTTGATTTCTATCCATTTGAATGATGCCAAATGAATAACTTACTTGAATTGGACCATTTTACACTATGTCCATTGTAGATTTGTGTCTCTGACAGTTCGTTTGGTTGCAGGGGACATATTCAGTTTTTATGGCCAAAATGTGCTTTTCAGGGGCTCAAAAGCATGTTTTGGCCGAATATGATAATTTTCATTAAAACTTGATTTCTATCACTTCGAATGATGCCAAATGAATAACTTACTTGAATTGGACCATTTTACACTATGTCCATTGTAGATTTGTGTCTCTGACAGTTCGTTTGGTTGCAGGGGACATATTCAGTTTTTATGGCCAAAATGTGCTTTTCAGGGGCTGAAAAGCATGTTTTGGCCGAGTTTGATAATTTTCATTAAAACTTGATTTCTATCACTTCGATTGATGCCAAATGAATCACTTAATTGAATTGGACCATTTTTACACTATTTCCATTGTAGATTTGTGTCTCCGACAGTTCGTTTGGTTGCAGGGGACATTTTCAGTTTTTATGGCCAAAATGTGCTTTTCAGAGGCTGAAAAGCATGTTTTGGCAGAGTATGATAATTTTCATTAAAACTTAATTTCTATCACTTCGAATGATGCCAAATGAATAACTTACTTGAATTGGACCATTTTACACTATGTCCATTGTAGATTTGTGTCTCTGACAGTTCGTTTGGTTGCAGGGGACATATTAAGTTTTTATGGCCAAAATGTGCTTTTCAGGGGCTGAAAAGCATGTTTTGGCCGAGTTTGATAATTTTCATTAAAACTTAATTTCTATCACTTCGAATGATGCCAAATGAATAATTTACTTGAATTGGACCATTTTACACTATGTCCATTGTAGATTTGTATCTCTGACAGTTCGTTTGGTTGCAGGGGACATATTCAGTTTTTATGGCCAAAATGTGCTTTTCAGGGGCTGAAAAGCATGTTTTGGCCGAGTATGATAATTTTCATTAAAACTTGATTTCTATCCATTTGAATGATGCCAAATGAATAACTTACTTGAATTGGACCATTTTACACTATGTCCATTGTAGATTTGTGTCTCTGACAGTTCGTTTGGTTGCAGGGGACATATTCAGTTTTTATGGCCAAAATGTGCTTTTCAGGGGCTGAAAAGCATGTTTTGGCCGAGTTTGATAATTTTCATTAAAACTTGATTTCTATCACTTCGATTGATGCCAAATGAATAACTTACTTGAATTGGACCATTTTACACTATGTCCATTGTAGATTTGTGTCTCCGACAGTTCGTTTGGTTGCAGGGGACATATTAAGTTTTTATGGCCAAAATGTGCTTTTCAGGGGCTGAAAAGCATGTTTTGGCCGAGTATGATAATTTTCATTAAAACTTGATTTCTATCCATTTGAATGATGCCAAATGAATAACTTACTTGAATTGGACCATTTTACACTATGTCCATTGTAGATTTGTGTCTCTGACAGTTCGTTTGTTTGCAGGGGACATATTCAGTTTTTATGGCCAAAATGTGCTTTTCAGGGGCTGAAAAGCATGTTTTGGCCGAGTTTGATAATTTTCATTAAAACTTAATTTCTATAACTTCGAATGATGCCAAATGAATAACTTACTTGAATTGGACCATTTTACACTATGTCCATTGTAGATTTGTGTCTCCGACAGTTCGTTTGGTTGCAGGGGACATATTCAGTTTTTATGGCCAAAATGTGCTTTTCAGGGGCTGAAAAGCATGTTTTGGCCGAGTATGATAATTTTCATTAAAACTTGATTTCTATCCATTTGAATGATGCCAAATGAATAACTTACTTGAATTGGACCATTTTACACTATGTCCATTGTAGATTTGTGTCTCTGACAGTTCGTTTGGTTGCAGGGGACATATTCAGTTTTTATGGCCAAAATGTGCTTTTCAGGGGCTGAAAAGCATGTTTTGGCCGAGTTTGATAATTTTCATTAAAACTTGATTTATATCACTTCGATTGATGCCAAATGAATAACTTACTTGAATTGGACCATTTTACACTATGTCCATTGTAGATTTGTGTCTCCGACAGTTCGTTTGGTTGCAGGGGACATATTCAGTTTTTATGGCCAAAATGTGCTTTTCAGGGGCTGAAAAGCATGTTTTGGCCGAATATGATAATTTTCATTAAAACTTGATTTCTATCCATTTGAATGATGCCAAATGAATAACTTACTTGAATTGGACCATTTTACACTATGTCCATTGTAGATTTGTGTCTCCGACAGTTCGTTTGGTTGCAGGGGACATTTTCAGTTTTTATGGCCAAAATGTGCTTTTCAGAGGCTGAAAAGCATGTTTTGGCAGAGTATGATAATTTTCATTAAAACTTAATTTCTATCACTTCGAATGATGCCAGATGAATAACTTACTTGAATTGGACAATTTTACACTATGTCCATTGTAGATTTGTGTCTCTGACAGTTCGTTTGGTTGCAGGGGACATATTAAGTTTTTATGGCCAAAATGTGCTTTTCAGGGGCTGAAAAGCATGTTTTGGCCGAGTATGATAATTTTCATTAAAACTTGATTTCTATCACTTCGAATGATGCCAAATGAATAACTTACTTGAATTGGACCATTTTACACTATGTCCATTGTAGATTTGTGTCTCTGACAGTTCGTTTGGTTGCAGGGGACATTTTCAGTTTTTATGGCCAAAATGTGCTTTTCAGGGGCTGAAAAGCATGTTTTGGCCGAGTATGATAATTTTCATTAAAACTTGATTTCTATCCATTTGAATGGTGCCAAATGAATAACTTACTTGAATTGGACCATTTTACACTATGTCCATTGTAGATTTGTGTCTCTGACAGTTCGTTTGTTTGCAGGGGACATATTCAGTTTTTATGGCCAAAATGTGCTTTTCAGGGGCTGAAAAGCATGTTTTGGCCGAGTTTGATAATTTTCATTAAAACTTAATTTCTATAACTTCGAATGATGCCAAATGAATAACTTACTTGAATTGGACCATTTTACACTATGTCCATTGTAGATTTGTGTCTCCGACAGTTCGTTTGGTTGCAGGGGACATATTCAGTTTTTATGGCCAAAATGTGCTTTTCAGGGGCTGAAAAGCATGTTTTGGCCGAGTATGATAATTTTCATTAAAACTTGATTTCTATCCATTTGAATGATGCCAAATGAATAACTTACTTGAATTGGACCATTTTACACTATGTCCATTGTAGATTTGTGTCTCTGACAGTTCGTTTGGTTGCAGGGGACATATTCAGTTTTTATGGCCAAAATGTGCTTTTCAGGGGCTGAAAAGCATGTTTTGGCCGAGTTTGATAATTTTCATTAAAACTTGATTTATATCACTTCGATTGATGCCAAATGAATAACTTACTTGAATTGGACCATTTTACACTATGTCCATTGTAGATTTGTGTCTCCGACAGTTCGTTTGGTTGCAGGGGACATATTCAGTTTTTATGGCCAAAATGTGCTTTTCAGGGGCTGAAAAGCATGTTTTGGCCGAATATGATAATTTTCATTAAAACTTGATTTCTATCCATTTGAATGATGCCAAATGAATAACTTACTTGAATTGGACCATTTTACACTATGTCCATTGTAGATTTGTGTCTCTGACAGTTCGTTTGGTTGCAGGGGACATATTAAGTTTTTATGGCCAAAATGTGCTTTTCAGGGGCTGAAAAGCATGTTTTGGCCGAGTATGATAATTTTCATTAAAACTTGATTTCTATCACTTCGAATGATGCCAAATGAATAACTTACTTGAATTGGACCATTTTACACTATGTCCATTGTAGATTTGTGTCTCTGACAGTTCGTTTGGTTGCAGGGGACATTTTCAGTTTTTATGGCCAAAATGTGCTTTTCAGGGGCTGAAAAGCATGTTTTGGCCGAGTATGATAATTTTCATTAAAACTTGATTTCTATCCATTTGAATGGTGCCAAATGAATAACTTACTTGAATTGGACCATTTTACACTATGTCCATTGTAGATTTGTGTCTCTGACAGTTCGTTTGGTTGCAGGGGACATATTCAGTTTTTATGGCCAAAATGTGCTTTTCAGGGGCTGAAAAGCATGTTTTGGCCGAGTTTGATAATTTTCATTAAAACTTGATTTATATCACTTCGATTGATGCCAAATGAATAACTTACTTGAATTGGACCATTTTACACTATGTCCATTGTAGATTTGTGTCTCCGACAGTTCGTTTGGTTGCAGGGGACATATTCAGTTTTTATGGCCAAAATGTGCTTTTCAGGGGCTGAAAAGCATGTTTTGGCCGAATATGATAATTTTCATTAAAACTTGATTTCTATCCATTTGAATGATGCCAAATGAATAACTTACTTGAATTGGACCATTTTACACTATGTCCATTGTAGATTTGTGTCTCCGACAGTTCGTTTGGTTGCAGGGGACATTTTCAGTTTTTATGGCCAAAATGTGCTTTTCAGAGGCTGAAAAGCATGTTTTGGCAGAGTATGATAATTTTCATTAAAACTTAATTTCTATCACTTCGAATGATGCCAAATGAATAACTTACTTGAATTGGACAATTTTACACTATGTCCATTGTAGATTTGTGTCTCTGACAGTTCGTTTGGTTGCAGGGGACATATTAAGTTTTTATGGCCAAAATGTGCTTTTCAGGGGCTGAAAAGCATGTTTTGGCCGAGTATGATAATTTTCATTAAAACTTGATTTCTATCACTTCGAATGATGCCAAATGAATAACTTACTTGAATTGGACCATTTTACACTATGTCCATTGTAGATTTGTGTCTCCGACAGTTTGTTTGGTTGCAGGGGACATTTTCAGTTTTTATGGCCAAAATGTGCTTTTCAGGGGCTGAAAAGCATGTTTTGGCCGAGTATGATAATTTTCATTAAAACTTGATTTCTATCCATTTGAATGATGCCAAATGAATAACTTACTTGAATTGGACCATTTTACACTATGTCCATTGTAGATTTGTGTCTCTGACAGTTCGTTTGGTTGCAGGGGACATATTAAGTTTTTATGGCCAAAATGTGCTTTTCAGGGGCTGAAAAGCATGTTTTGGCCGAGTATGATAATTTTCATTAAAACTTGATTTCTATCACTTCGAATGATGCCAAATGAATAACTTACTTGAATTGGACCATTTTACACTATGTCCATTGTAGATTTGTGTCTCCGACAGTTTGTTTGGTTGCAGGGGACATTTTCAGTTTTTATGGCCAAAATGTGCTTTTCAGGGGCTGAAAAGCATGTTTTGGCCGAGTATGATAATTTTCATTAAAACTTGATTTCTATCCATTTGAATGATGCCAAATGAATAACTTACTTGAATTGGACCATTTTACACTATGTCCATTGTAGATTTGTGTCTCTGACAGTTCGTTTGGTTGCAGGGGACATATTCAGTTTTTATGGCCAAAATGTGCTTTTCAGGGGCTGAAAAGCATGTTTTGGCCGAGTTTGATAATTTTCATTAAAACTTAATTTCTATCACTTCGAATGATGCCAAATGAATAATTTACTTGAATTGGACCATTTTACACTATGTCCATTGTAGATTTGTATCTCTGACAGTTCGTTTGGTTGCAGGGGACATATTCAGTTTTTATGGCCAAAATGTGCTTTTCAGGGGCTGAAAAGCATGTTTTGGCCGAGTATGATAATTTTCATTAAAACTTGATTTCTATCCATTTGAATGATGCCAAATGAATAACTTACTTGAATTGGACCATTTTACACTATGTCCATTGTAGATTTGTGTCTCTGACAGTTCGTTTGGTTGCAGGGGACATATTCAGTTTTTATGGGCAAAATGTGCTTTTCAGGGGCTGAAAAGCATGTTTTGGCCGAGTTTGATAATTTTCATTAAAACTTGATTTCTATCACTTCGATTGATGCCAAATGAATAACTTACTTGAATTGGACCATTTTACACTATGTCCATTGTAGATTTGTGTCTCCGACAGTTCGTTTGGTTGTAGGGGACATTTTCAGTTTTTATGGCCAAAATGTGCTTTTCAGAGGCTGAAAAGCATGTTTTGGCAGAGTATGATAATTTTCATTAAAACTTAATTTCTATCACTTCGAATGATGCCAAATGAATAACTTACTTGAATTGGACCATTTTACACTATGTCAATTGTAGAATTGTGTCTCTGACAGTTCGTTTGGTTGCAGGGGACATATTAAGTTTTTATGGCCAAAATGTGCTTTTCAGGGGCTGAAAAGCATGTTTTGGCCGAGTATGATAATTTTCATTAAAACTTGATTTCTATCACTTCGAATGATGCCAAATGAATAACTTACTTGAATTGGACCATTTTACACTATGTCCATTGTAGATTTGTGTCTCCGACAGTTTGTTTGGTTGCAGGGGACATTTTCAGTTTTTATGGCCAAAATGTGCTTTTCAGGGGCTGAAAAGCATGTTTTGGCCGAGTATGATAATTTTCATTAAAACTTGATTTCTATCCATTTGAATGATGCCAAATGAATAACTTACTTGAATTGGACCATTTTACACTATGTCCATTGTAGATTTGTGTTTCTGACAGTTCGTTTGGTTGCAGGGGACATATTCAGTTTTTATGGCCAAAATGTGCTTTTCAGGGGCTGAAAAGCATGTTTTGGCCGAGTTTGATAATTTTCATTAAAACTTAATTTCTATCACTTCGAATGATGCCAAATGAATAATTTACTTGAATTGGACCATTTTACACTATGTCCATTGTAGATTTGTATCTCTGACAGTTCGTTTGGTTGCAGGGGACATATTCAGTTTTTATGGCCAAAATGTGCTTTTCAGGGGCTGAAAAGCATGTTTTGGCCGAGTATGATAATTTTCATTAAAACTTGATTTCTATCCATTTGAATGATGCCAAATGAATAACTTACTTGAATTGGACCATTTTACACTATGTCCATTGTAGATTTGTGTCTCTGACAGTTCGTTTGGTTGCAGGGGACATATTCAGTTTTTATGGGCAAAATGTGCTTTTCAGGGGCTGAAAAGCATGTTTTGGCCGAGTTTGATAATTTTCATTAAAACTTGATTTCTATAACTTCGATTGATGCCAAATGAATAACTTACTTGAATTGGACCATTTTACACTATGTCCATTGTAGATTTGTGTCTCCGACAGTTCGTTTGGTTGTAGGGGACATTTTCAGTTTTTATGGCCAAAATGTGCTTTTCAGGGGCTGAAAAGCATGTTTTGGCCGAGTTTGATAATTTTCATTAAAACTTAATTTCTATAACTTCGAATGATGCCAAATGAATAACTTACTTGAATTGGACCATTTTACACTATGTCCATTGTAGATTTGTGTCTCCGACAGTTCGTTTGGTTGCAGGGGACATATTCAGTTTTTATGGCCAAAATGTGCTTTTCAAGGGCTGAAAAGCATGTTTTGGCCGAGTATGATAATTTTCATTAAAACTTGATTTCTATCCATTTGAATGTTTCCAAATGAATAACTTACTTGAATTGGACCATTTTACACTATGTCCATTGTAGATTTGTGTCTCTGACAGTTCGTTTGGTTGCAGGGGACATATTCAGTTTTTATGGCCAAAATGTGCTTTTCAGGGGCTGAAAAGCATGTTTTGGCCGAGTTTGATAATTTTCATTAAAACTTGATTTATATCACTTCGATTGATGCCAAATGAATAACTTACTTGAATTTGACCATTTTACACTATGTCCATTGTAGATTTGTGTCTCCGACAGTTCGTTTGGTTGCAGGGGACATATTCAGTTTTTATGGCCAAAATGTGCTTTTCAGGGGCTGAAAAGCATGTTTTGGCCGAATATGATAATTTTCATTAAAACTTGATTTCTATCCATTTGAATGATGCCAAATGAATAACTTACTTGAATTGGACCATTTTACACTATGTCCATTGTAGATTTGTGTCTCCGACAGTTCGTTTGGTTGCAGGGGACATTTTCAGTTTTTATGGCCAAAATGTGCTTTTCAGAGGCTGAAAAGCATGTTTTGGCAGAGTATGATAATTTTCATTAAAACTTAATTTCTATCACTTCGAATGATGCCAAATGAATAACTTACTTGAATTGGACAATTTTACACTATGTCCATTGTAGATTTGTGTCTCTGACAGTTCGTTTGGTTGCAGGGGACATATTAAGTTTTTATGGCCAAAATGTGCTTTTCAGGGGCTGAAAAGCATGTTTTGGCCGAGTATGATAATTTTCATTAAAACTTGATTTCTATCACTTCGAATGATGCCAAATGAATAACTTACTTGAATTGGACCATTTTACACTATGTCCATTGTAGATTTGTGTCTCTGACAGTTCGTTTGGTTGCAGGGGACATTTTCAGTTTTTATGGCCAAAATGTGCTTTTCAGGGGCTGAAAAGCATGTTTTGGCCGAGTATGATAATTTTCATTAAAACTTGATTTCTATCCATTTGAATGATGCCAAATGAATAACTTACTTGAATTGGACCATTTTACACTATGTCCATTGTAGATTTGTGTCTCTGACAGTTCGTTTGGTTGCAGGGGACATATTCAGTTTTTATGGCCAAAATGTGCTTTTCAGGGGCTGAAAAGCATGTTTTGGCCGAGTTTAATAATTTTCATTAAAACTTAATTTCTATCACTTCGAATGATGCCAAATGAATAATTTACTTGAATTGGACCATTTTACACTATGTCCATTGTAGATTTGTATCTCTGACAGTTCGTTTGGTTGCAGGGGACATATTCAGTTTTTATGGCCAAAATGTGCTTTTCAGGGGCTGAAAAGCATGTTTTGGCCGAGTATGATAATTTTCATTAAAACTTGATTTCTATCCATTTGAATGATGCCAAATGAATAACTTACTTGAATTGGACCATTTTACACTATGTCCATTGTAGATTTGTGTCTCTGACAGTTCGTTTGGTTGCAGGGGACATATTCAGTTTTTATGGGCAAAATGTGCTTTTCAGGGGCTGAAAAGCATGTTTTGGCCGAGTTTGATAATTTTCATTAAAACTTGATTTCTATCACTTCGATTGATGCCAAATGAATAACTTACTTGAATTGGACCATTTTACACTATGTCCATTGTAGATTTGTGTCTCCGACAGTTCGTTTGGTTGTAGGGGACATTTTCAGTTTTTATGGCCAAAATGTGCTTTTCAGAGGCTGAAAAGCATGTTTTGGCAGAGTATGATAATTTTCATTAAAACTTAATTTCTATCACTTCGAATGATGCCAAATGAATAACTTACTTGAATTGGACCATTTTACACTATGTCCATTGTAGAATTGTGTCTCTGACAGTTCGTTTGGTTGCAGGGGACATATTAAGTTTTTATGGCCAAAATGTGCTTTTCAGGGGCTGAAAAGCATGTTTTGGCCGAGTATGATAATTTTCATTAAAACTTGATTTCTATCACTTCGAATGATGCCAAATGAATAACTTACTTGAATTGGACCATTTTACACTATGTCCATTGTAGATTTGTGTCTCCGACAGTTTGTTTGGTTGCAGGGGACATTTTCAGTTTTTATGGCCAAAATGTGCTTTTCAGGGGCTGAAAAGCATGTTTTGGCCGAGTATGACAATTTTCATTAAAACTTGATTTCTATCCATTTGAATGATGCCAAATGAATAACTTACTTGAATTGGACCATTTTACACTATGTCCATTGTAGATTTGTGTCTCTGACAGTTCGTTTGGTTGCAGGGGACATATTCAGTTTTTATGGCCAAAATGTGCTTTTCAGGGGCTGAAAAGCATGTTTTGGCCGAGTTTGATAATTTTCATTAAAACTTAATTTCTATCACTTCGAATGATGCCAAATGAATAATTTACTTGAATTGGACCATTTTACACTATGTCCATTGTAGATTTGTATCTCTGACAGTTCGTTTGGTTGCAGGGGACATATTCAGTTTTTATGGCCAAAATGTGCTTTTCAGGGGCTGAAAAGCATGTTTTGGCCGAGTATGATAATTTTCATTAAAACTTGATTTCTATCCATTTGAATGATGCCAAATGAATAACTTACTTGAATTGGACCATTTTACACTATGTCCATTGTAGATTTGTGTCTCTGACAGTTCGTTTGGTTGCAGGGGACATATTCAGTTTTTATGGGCAAAATGTGCTTTTCAGGGGCTGAAAAGCATGTTTTGGCCGAGTTTGATAATTTTCATTAAAACTTGATTTCTATCACTTCGATTGATGCCAAATGAATAACTTACTTGAATTGGACCATTTTACACTATGTCCATTGTAGATTTGTGTCTCCGACAGTTCGTTTGGTTGTAGGGGACATTTTCAGTTTTTATGGCCAAAATGTGCTTTTCAGAGGCTGAAAAGCATGTTTTGGCAGAGTATGATAATTTTCATTAAAACTTAATTTCTATCACTTCGAATGATGCCAAATGAATAACTTACTTGAATTGGACCATTTTACACTATGTCCATTGTAGATTTGTGTCTCTGACAGTTCGTTTGGTTGCAGGGGACATATTAAGTTTTTATGGCCAAAATGTGCTTTTCAGGGGCTGAAAAGCATGTTTTGGCCGAGTATGATAATTTTCATTAAAACTTGATTTCTATCACTTCGAATGATGCCAAATGAATAACTTACTTGAATTGGACCATTTTACACTATGTCCATTGTAGATTTGTGTCTCCGACAGTTTGTTTGGTTGCAGGGGACATTTTCAGTTTTTATGGCCAAAATGTGCTTTTCAGGGGCTGAAAAGCATGTTTTGGCCGAGTATGATAATTTTCATTAAAACTTGATTTCTATCACTTCGAATGATGCCAAATGAATAACTTACTTGAATTGGACAATTTTACACTATGTCCATTGTAGATTTGTGTCTCCGACAGTTTGTTTGGTTGCAGGGGACATTTTCAGTTTTTATGGCCAAAATGTGCTTTTCAGGGGCTGAAAAGCATGTTTTGGCCGAGTATGATAATTTTCATTAAAACTTGATTTCTATCACTTCGAATGATGCCAAATGAATAACTTACTTGAATTGGACCATTTTACACTATGTCCATTGTAGATTTGTGTCTCTGACAGTTCGTTTGGTTGCAGGGGACATATTCAGTTTTTATGGCCAAAATGTGCTTTTCAGGGGTTGAAAAGCATGTTTTGGCCGAATATGATAATTTTCATTAAAACTTGATTTCTATCCATTTGAATGATGCCAAATGAATAATTTACTTGAATTGGACCATTTTACACTATGTCCATTGTAGATTTGTGTCTCCGACAGTTCGTTTGGTTGCAGGGGACATATTCAGTTTTTATGGCCAAAATGTGCTTTTCAGGGGCTGAAAAGCATGTTTTGGCCGAGTATGATAATTTTCATTAAAACTTGATTTCTATCACTTCGAATGATGCCAAATGAATAACTTACTTGAATTGGACAATTTTACACTATGTCCATTGTAGATTTGTGTCTCCGACAGTTTGTTTGGTTGCAGGGGACATTTTCAGTTTTTATGGCCAAAATGTGCTTTTCAGGGGCTGAAAAGCATGTTTTGGCCGAGTATGATAATTTTCATTAAAACTTGATTTCTATCACTTCGAATGATGCCAAATGAATAACTTACTTGAATTGGACCATTTTACACTATGTCCATTGTAGATTTGTGTCTCTGACAGTTCGTTTGGTTGCAGGGGACATATTCAGTTTTTATGGCCAAAATGTGCTTTTCAGGGGTTGAAAAGCATGTTTTGGCCGAATATGATAATTTTCATTAAAACTTGATTTCTATCCATTTGAATGATGCCAAATGAATAATTTACTTGAATTGGACCATTTTACACTATGTCCATTGTAGATTTGTGTCTCCGACAGTTCGTTTGGTTGCAGGGGACATATTCAGTTTTTATGGCCAAAATGTGCTTTTCAGGGGCTGAAAAGCATGTTTTGGCCGAGTTTGATAATTTTCATTAAAACTTGATTTATATCACTTCGATTGATGCCAAATGAATAACTTACTTGAATTGGACCATTTTACACTATGTCCATTGTAGATTTGTGTCTCTGACAGTTCGTTTGGTTGCAGGGGACATATTAAGTTTTTATGGCCAAAATGTGCTTTTCAGGGGCTGAAAAGCATGTTTTGGCCGAGTATGATAATTTTCATTAAAACTTGATTTCTATCACTTCGAATGATGCCAAATGAATAACTTACTTGAATTGGACCATTTTACACTATGTCCATTGTAGATTTGTGTCTCTGACAGTTCGTTTGGTTGCAGGGGACATATTCAGTTTTTATGGCCAAAATGTGCTTTTCAGGGGCTGAAAAGCATGTTTTGGCCGAATATGATAATTTTCATTACAACTTGATTTCTATCACTTTGAATGATGCCAAATGAATAACTTACTTGAATTGGACCATTTTACACTATGTCCATTGTAGATTTGTGTCTCCGACATTGTTTGGTTGCAGGGGACATTTTCAGTTTTTATGGCCAAAATGTGCTTTTCAGGGGCTGAAAAGCATGTTTTGGCCGAGTATGATAATTTTCATTAAAACTTGATTTCTATCACTTCGAATGATGCCAAATGAATAACTTACTTGAATTGGACAATTTTACACTATGTCCATTGTAGATTTGTGTCTCCGACAGTTTGTTTGGTTGCAGGGGACATTTTCAGTTTTTATGGCCAAAATGTGCTTTTCAGGGGCTGAAAAGCATGTTTTGGCCGAGTATGATAATTTTCATTAAAACTTGATTTCTATCACTTCGAATGATGCCAAATGAATAACTTACTTGAATTGGACCATTTTACACTATGTCCATTGTAGATTTGTGTCTCTGACAGTTCGTTTGGTTGCAGGGGACATATTCAGTTTTTATGGCCAAAATGTGCTTTTCAGGGGTTGAAAAGCATGTTTTGGCCGAATATGATAATTTTCATTAAAACTTGATTTCTATCCATTTGAATGATGCCAAATGAATAATTTACTTGAATTGGACCATTTTACACTATGTCCATTGTAGATTTGTGTCTCCGACAGTTCGTTTGGTTGCAGGGGACATATTCAGTTTTTATGGCCAAAATGTGCTTTTCAGGGGCTGAAAAGCATGTTTTGGCCGAGTTTGATAATTTTCATTAAAACTTGATTTCTATCACTTCGATTGATGCCAAATGAATAACTTACTTGAATTGGACCATTTTACACTATGTCCATTGTAGATTTGTGTCTCCGACAGTTCGTTTGGTTGCAGGGGACATTTTCAGTTTTTATGGCCAAAATGTGCTTTTCAGAGGCTGAAAAGCATGTTTTGGCAGAGTATGATAATTTTCATTAAAACTTAATTTCTATCACTTCGAATGATGCCAAATGAATAACTTACTTGAATTGGACCATTTTACACTATGTCCATTGTAGATTTGTGTCTCTGACAGTTCGTTTGGTTGCAGGGGACATATTAAGTTTTTATGGCCAAAATGTGCTTTTCAGGGGCTGAAAAGCATGTTTTGGCCGAGTATGATAATTTTCATTAAAACTTGATTTCTATCACTTCGAATGATGCCAAATGAATAACTTACTTGAATTGGACCATTTTACACTATGTCCATTGTAGATTTGTGTCTCTGACAGTTCGTTTGGTTGCAGGGGACATATTCAGTTTTTATGGCCAAAATGTGCTTTTCAGGGGCTGAAAAGCATGTTTTGGCCGAATATGATAATTTTCATTACAACTTGATTTCTATCACTTTGAATGATGCCAAATGAATAACTTACTTGAATTGGACCATTTTACACTATGTCCATTGTAGATTTGTGTCTCCGACATTGTTTGGTTGCAGGGGACATTTTCAGTTTTTATGGCCAAAATGTGCTTTTCAGGGGCTGAAAAGCATGTTTTGGCCGAGTATGATAATTTTAATTAAAACTTGATTTCTATCCATTTGAATGATGCCAAATGAATAACTTACTTGAATTGGACCATTTTACACTATGTCCATTGTAGATTTGTGTCTCTGACAGTTCGTTTGGTTGCAGGGGACATATTCAGTTTTTATGTCCAAAATGTGCTTTTCAGGGGCTGAAAAGCATGTTTTGGCCGAGTATGATAATTTTCATTAAAACTTGATTTCTATCACTTCGAATGATGCCAAATGAATAACTTACTTGAATTGGACCATTTTACACTATGTCCATTGTAGATTTGTGTCTCTGACAGTTCGTTT
Organism: Stigmatopora argus; assembly: GCF_051989625.1. Lineage (NCBI taxonomy): Eukaryota > Metazoa > Chordata > Actinopteri > Syngnathiformes > Syngnathidae > Stigmatopora > Stigmatopora argus. The sequence goes on along the minus strand of NC_135393.1, from coordinate 416,934 downwards.
GGTTGCAGGGGACATATTCAGTTTTTATGGCCAAAATGTGCTTTTCAGGGGCTGAAAAGCATCTTTTGGCCGAGTATGATAATTTTCATTAAAACTTGATTTCTATCCATTTGAATGATGCCAAATGAATAACTTACTTGAATTGGACCATTTTACACTATGTCCATTGTAGATTTGTGTCTCTGACAGTTCGTTTGGTTGCAGGGGACATATTCAGTTTTTATGGCCAAAATGTGCTTTTCAGGGGCTGAAAAGCATGTTTTGGCCGAGTTTGATAATTTTCATTAAAACTTAATTTCTATCACTTCGAATGATGCCAAATGAATAATTTACTTGAATTGGACCATTTTACACTATGTCCATTGTAGATTTGTATCTCTGACAGTTCGTTTGGTTGCAGGGGACATATTCAGTTTTTATGGCCAAAATGTGCTTTTCAGGGGCTGAAAAGCATGTTTTGGCCGAGTATGATAATTTTCATTAAAACTTGATTTCTATCCATTTGAATGATGCCAAATGAATAACTTACTTGAATTGGACCATTTTACACTATGTCCATTGTAGATTTGTGTCTCTGACAGTTCGTTTGGTTGCAGGGGACATATTCAGTTTTTATGGCCAAAATGTGCTTTTCAGGGGCTGAAAAGCATCTTTTGGCCGAGTATGATAATTTTCATTAAAACTTGATTTCTATCCATTTGAATGATGCCAAATGAATAACTTACTTGAATTGGACCATTTTACACTATGTCCATTGTAGATTTGTGTCTCTGACAGTTCGTTTGGTTGCAGGGGACATATTCAGTTTTAAATGGGCAAAATGTGCTTTTCAGGGGCTGAAAAGCATGTTTTGGCCGAGTTTGATAAGTTTCATTAAAACTTGATTTCTATCACTTCGATTGATGCCAAATGAATAACTTACTTGAATTGGACCATTTTACACTATGTCCATTGTAGATTTGTGTCTCCGACAGTTCGTTTGGTTGTAGGGGACATTTTCAGTTTTTATGGCCAAAATGTGCTTTTCAGAGGCTGAAAAGCATGTTTTGGCAGAGTATGATAATTTTCATTAAAACTTAATTTCTATCACTTCGAATGATGCCAAATGAATAACTTACTTGAATTGGACCATTTTACACTATGTCCATTGTAGATTTGTGTCTCTGACAGTTCGTTTGGTTGCAGGGGACATATTCAGTTTTTATGGCCAAAATGTGCTTTTCAGGGGCTGAAAAGCATGTTTTGGCCGAGTTTGATAATTTTCATTAAAACTTGATTTCTATCACTTCGATTGATGCCAAATGAATAACTTACTTGAATTGGACCATTTTACACTATGTCCATTGTAGATTTGTGTCTCCGACAGTTCGTTTGGTTGCAGGGGACATTTTCAGTTTTTATGGCCAAAATGTGCTTTTCAGAGGCTGAAAAGCATGTTTTGGCAGAGTATGATAATTTTCATTAAAACTTAATTTCTATCACTTCGAATGATGCCAAATGAATAACTTACTTGAATTGGACCATTTTACACTATGTCCATTGTAGATTTGTGTCTCTGACAGTTCGTTTGGTTGCAGGGGACATATTAAGTTTTTATGGCCAAAATGTGCTTTTCAGGGGCTGAAAAGCATGTTTTGGCCGAGTATGATAATTTTCATTAAAACTTGATTTCTATCACTTCGAATGATGCCAAATGAATAACTTACTTGAATTGGACCATTTTACACTATGTCCATTGTAGATTTGTGTCTCTGACAGTTCGTTTGGTTGCAGGGGACATATTCAGTTTTTATGGCCAAAATGTGCTTTTCAGGGGCTGAAAAGCATGTTTTGGCCGAATATGATAATTTTCATTACAACTTGATTTCTATCACTTTGAATGATGCCAAATGAATAACTTACTTGAATTGGACCATTTTACACTATGTCCATTGTAGATTTGTGTCTCCGACATTGTTTGGTTGCAGGGGACATTTTCAGTTTTTATGGCCAAAATGTGCTTTTCAGGGGCTGAAAAGCATGTTTTGGCCGAGTATGATAATTTTAATTAAAACTTGATTTCTATCCATTTGAATGATGCCAAATGAATAACTTACTTGAATTGGACCATTTTACACTATGTCCATTGTAGATTTGTGTCTCTGACAGTTCGTTTGGTTGCAGGGGACATATTCAGTTTTTATGTCCAAAATGTGCTTTTCAGGGGCTGAAAAGCATGTTTTGGCCGAGTATGATAATTTTCATTAAAACTTGATTTCTATCACTTCGAATGATGCCAAATGAATAACTTACTTGAATTGGACCATTTTACACTATGTCCATTGTAGATTTGTGTCTCTGACAGTTCGTTTGGTTGCAGGGGACATATTCAGTTTTTATGGCCAAAATGTGCTTTTCAGGGGCTGAAAAGCATCTTTTGGCCGAGTATGATAATTTTCATTAAAACTTGATTTCTATCCATTTGAATGATGCCAAATGAATAACTTACTTGAATTGGACCATTTTACACTATGTCCATTGTAGATTTGTGTCTCTGACAGTTCGTTTGGTTGCAGGGGACATATTCAGTTTTTATGGCCAAAATGTGCTTTTCAGGGGCTGAAAAGCATGTTTTGGCCGAGTTTGATAATTTTCATTAAAACTTAATTTCTATCACTTCGAATGATGCCAAATGAATAATTTACTTGAATTGGACCATTTTACACTATGTCCATTGTAGATTTGTATCTCTGACAGTTCGTTTGGTTGCAGGGGACATATTCAGTTTTTATGGCCAAAATGTGCTTTTCAGGGGCTGAAAAGCATGTTTTGGCCGAGTATGATAATTTTCATTAAAACTTGATTTCTATCCATTTGAATGATGCCAAATGAATAACTTACTTGAATTGGACCATTTTACACTATGTCCATTGTAGATTTGTGTCTCTGACAGTTCGTTTGGTTGCAGGGGACATATTCAGTTTTAAATGGGCAAAATGTGCTTTTCAGGGGCTGAAAAGCATGTTTTGGCCGAGTTTGATAATTTTCATTAAAACTTGATTTCTATCACTTCGATTGATGCCAAATGAATAACTTACTTGAATTGGACCATTTTACACTATGTCCATTGTAGATTTGTGTCTCCGACAGTTCGTTTGGTTGTAGGGGACATTTTCAGTTTTTATGGCCAAAATGTGCTTTTCAGAGGCTGAAAAGCATGTTTTGGCAGAGTATGATAATTTTCATTAAAACTTAATTTCTATCACTTCGAATGATGCCAAATGAATAACTTACTTGAATTGGACCATTTTACACTATGTCCATTGTAGATTTGTGTCTCTGACAGTTCGTTTGGTTGCAGGGGACATATTAAGTTTTTATGGCCAAAATGTGCTTTTCAGGGGCTGAAAAGCATGTTTTGGCCGAGTATGATAATTTTCATTAAAACTTGATTTCTATCACTTCGAATGATGCCAAATGAATAACTTACTTGAATTGGACCATTTTACACTATGTCCATTGTAGATTTGTGTCTCTGACAGTTCGTTTGGTTGCAGGGGACATATTCAGTTTTTATGGCCAAAATGTGCTTTTCAGGGGCTGAAAAGCATGTTTTGGCCGAATATGATAATTTTCATTACAACTTGATTTCTATCACTTTGAATGATGCCAAATGAATAACTTACTTGAATTGGACCATTTTACACTATGTCCATTGTAGATTTGTGTCTCCGACATTGTTTGGTTGCAGGGGACATTTTCAGTTTTTATGGCCAAAATGTGCTTTTCAGGGGCTGAAAAGCATGTTTTGGCCGAGTATGATAATTTTAATTAAAACTTGATTTCTATCCATTTGAATGATGCCAAATGAATAACTTACTTGAATTGGACCATTTTACACTATGTCCATTGTAGATTTGTGTCTCTGACAGTTCGTTTGGTTGCAGGGGACATATTCAGTTTTTATGTCCAAAATGTGCTTTTCAGGGGCTGAAAAGCATGTTTTGGCCGAGTTTGATAATTTTCATTAAAACTTAATTTCTATCACTTCGAATGATGCCAAATGAATAATTTACTTGAATTGGACCATTTTACACTATGTCCATTGTAGATTTGTATCTCTGACAGTTCGTTTGGTTGCAGGGGACATATTCAGTTTTTATGACCAAAATGTGCTTTTCAGGGGCTGAAAAGCATGTTTTGGCCGAGTATGATAATTTTCATTAAATCTTGATTTCTATCACTTCGATTGATGCCAAATGAATAACTTACTTGAATTGGACCATTTTACACTATGTCCATTGTAGATTTGTGTCTCCGACAGTTCGTTTGGTTGCAGGGGACATATTCAGTTTTTATGGCCAAAATGTGCTTTTCAGGGGCTGAAAAGCATGTTTTGGCCGAGTATGATAAATTTCATTAAAACTTGATTTCTATCCATTTGAATGATGCCAAATGAATAACTTACTTGAATTGGACCATTTTACACTATGTCCATTGTAGATTTGTGTCTCTGACAGTTCGTTTGGTTGCAGTGGACATATTCAGTTTTTATGGCCAAAATGTGCTTTTCAGGGGCTGAAAAGCATGTTTTGGCCGAGTTTGATAATTTTCATTAAAACTTGATTTATATCACTTCGATTGATGCCAAATGAATAACTTACTTGAATTGGACCATTTTACACTATGTCCATTGTAGATTTGTGTCTCCGACAGTTCGTTTGGTTGCAGGGGACATATTCAGTTTTTATGGCCAAAATGTGCTTTTCAGGGGCTGAAAAGCATGTTTTGGCCGAATATGATAATTTTCATTAAAACTTAATTTCTATCACTTCGAATGATGCCAAATGAATAACTTACTTGAATTGGACAATTTTACACTATGTCCATTGTAGATTTGTGTCTCTGACAGTTCGTTTGGTTGCAGGGGACATATTAAGTTTTTATGGCCAAAATGTGCTTTTCAGGGGCTGAAAAGCATGTTTTGGCCGAGTATGATAATTTTCATTAAAACTTGATTTCTATCACTTCGAATGATGCCAAATGAATAACTTACTTGAATGGGACCATTTTACACTATGTCCATTGTAGATTTGTGTCTCTGACAGTTCGTTTGGTTGCAGGGGACATTTTCAGTTTTTATGGCCAAAATGTGCTTTTCAGGGGCTGAAAAGCATGTTTTGGCCGAGTATGATAATTTTCATTAAAACTTGATTTCTATCCATTTGAATGATGCCAAATGAATAACTTACTTGAATTGGACCATTTTACACTATGTCCATTGTAGATTTGTGTCTCTGACAGTTCGTTTGGTTGCAGGGGACATATTCAGTTTTTATGGCCAAAATGTGCTTTTCAGGGGCTCAAAAGCATGTTTTGGCCGAATATGATAATTTTCATTAAAACTTGATTTCTATCACTTCGAATGATGCCAAATGAATAACTTACTTGAATTGGACCATTTTACACTATGTCCATTGTAGATTTGTGTCTCTGACAGTTCGTTTGGTTGCAGGGGACATATTCAGTTTTTATGGCCAAAATGTGCTTTTCAGGGGCTGAAAAGCATGTTTTGGCCGAGTTTGATAATTTTCATTAAAACTTGATTTCTATCACTTCGATTGATGCCAAATGAATCACTTACTTGAATTGGACCATTTTTACACTATTTCCATTGTAGATTTGTGTCTCCGACAGTTCGTTTGGTTGCAGGGGACATTTTCAGTTTTTATGGCCAAAATGTGCTTTTCAGAGGCTGAAAAGCATGTTTTGGCAGAGTATGATAATTTTCATTAAAACTTAATTTCTATCACTTCGAATGATGCCAAATGAATAACTTACTTGAATTGGACCATTTTACACTATGTCCATTGTAGATTTGTGTCTCTGACAGTTCGTTTGGTTGCAGGGGACATATTAAGTTTTTATGGCCAAAATGTGCTTTTCAGGGGCTGAAAAGCATGTTTTGGCCGAGTTTGATAATTTTCATTAAAACTTAATTTCTATCACTTCGAATGATGCCAAATGAATAATTTACTTGAATTGGACCATTTTACACTATGTCCATTGTAGATTTGTATCTCTGACAGTTCGTTTGGTTGCAGGGGACATATTCAGTTTTTATGGCCAAAATGTGCTTTTCAGGGGCTGAAAAGCATGTTTTGGCCGAGTATGATAATTTTCATTAAAACTTGATTTCTATCCATTTGAATGATGCCAAATGAATAACTTACTTGAATTGGACCATTTTACACTATGTCCATTGTAGATTTGTGTCTCTGACAGTTCGTTTGGTTGCAGGGGACATATTCAGTTTTTATGGCCAAAATGTGCTTTTCAGGGGCTGAAAAGCATGTTTTGGCCGAGTTTGATAATTTTCATTAAAACTTGATTTCTATCACTTCGATTGATGCCAAATGAATAACTTACTTGAATTGGACCATTTTACACTATGTCCATTGTAGATTTGTGTCTCCGACAGTTCGTTTGGTTGCAGGGGACATATTAAGTTTTTATGGCCAAAATGTGCTTTTCAGGGGCTGAAAAGCATGTTTTGGCCGAGTATGATAATTTTCATTAAAACTTAATTTCTATCACTTCGAATGATGCCAAATGAATAACTTACTTGAATTGGACCATTTTACACTATGTCCATTGTAGATTTGTGTCTCTGACAGTTCGTTTGGTTGCAGGGGACATATTAAGTTTTTATGGCCAAAATGTGCTTTTCAGGGGCTGAAAAGCATGTTTTGGCCGAGTATGATAATTTTCATTAAAACTTGATTTCTATCACTTCGAATGATGCCAAATGAATAACTTACTTGAATTGGACCATTTTACACTATGTCCATTGTAGATTTGTGTCTCTGACAGTTCGTTTGGTTGCAGGGGACATTTTCAGTTTTTATGGCCAAAATGTGCTTTTCAGGGGCTGAAAAGCATGTTTTGGCCGAGTATGATAATTTTCATTAAAACTTGATTTCTATCCATTTGAATGATGCCAAATGAATAACTTACTTGAATTGGACCATTTTACACTATGTCCATTGTAGATTTGTGTCTCTGACAGTTCGTTTGGTTGCAGGGGACATATTCAGTTTTTATGGCCAAAATGTGCTTTTCAGGGGCTGAAAAGCATGTTTTGGCCGAGTTTGATAATTTTCATTAAAACTTGATTTCTATCACTTCGATTGATGCCAAATGAATAACTTACTTGAATTGGACCATTTTACACTATGTCCATTGTAGATTTGTGTCTCCGACAGTTCGTTTGGTTGCAGGGGACATATTAAGTTTTTATGGCCAAAATGTGCTTTTCAGGGGCTGAAAAGCATGTTTTGGCCGAGTATGATAATTTTCATTAAAACTTGATTTCTATCCATTTGAATGATGCCAAATGAATAACTTACTTGAATTGGACCATTTTACACTATGTCCATTGTAGATTTGTGTCTCCGACAGTTCGTTTGGTTGCAGGGGACATATTCAGTTTTTATGGCCAAAATGTGCTTTTCAGGGGCTGAAAAGCATGTTTTGGCCGAGTATGATAAATTTCATTAAAACTTGATTTCTATCCATTTGAATGATGCCAAATGAATAACTTACTTGAATTGGACCATTTTACACTATGTCCATTGTAGATTTGTGTCTCTGACAGTTCGTTTGGTTGCAGTGGACATATTCAGTTTTTATGGCCAAAATGTGCTTTTCAGGGGCTGAAAAGCATGTTTTGGCCGAGTTTGATAATTTTCATTAAAACTTGATTTATATCACTTCGATTGATGCCAAATGAATAACTTACTTGAATTGGACCATTTTACACTATGTCCATTGTAGATTTGTGTCTCCGACAGTTCGTTTGGTTGCAGGGGACATATTCAGTTTTTATGGCCAAAATGTGCTTTTCAGGGGCTGAAAAGCATGTTTTGGCCGAATATGATAATTTTCATTAAAACTTAATTTCTATCACTTCGAATGATGCCAAATGAATAACTTACTTGAATTGGACAATTTTACACTATGTCCATTGTAGATTTGTGTCTCTGACAGTTCGTTTGGTTGCAGGGGACATATTAAGTTTTTATGGCCAAAATGTGCTTTTCAGGGGCTGAAAAGCATGTTTTGGCCGAGTATGATAATTTTCATTAAAACTTGATTTCTATCACTTCGAATGATGCCAAATGAATAACTTACTTGAATGGGACCATTTTACACTATGTCCATTGTAGATTTGTGTCTCTGACAGTTCGTTTGGTTGCAGGGGACATTTTCAGTTTTTATGGCCAAAATGTGCTTTTCAGGGGCTGAAAAGCATGTTTTGGCCGAGTATGATAATTTTCATTAAAACTTGATTTCTATCCATTTGAATGATGCCAAATGAATAACTTACTTGAATTGGACCATTTTACACTATGTCCATTGTAGATTTGTGTCTCTGACAGTTCGTTTGGTTGCAGGGGACATATTCAGTTTTTATGGCCAAAATGTGCTTTTCAGGGGCTCAAAAGCATGTTTTGGCCGAATATGATAATTTTCATTAAAACTTGATTTCTATCACTTCGAATGATGCCAAATGAATAACTTACTTGAATTGGACCATTTTACACTATGTCCATTGTAGATTTGTGTCTCTGACAGTTCGTTTGGTTGCAGGGGACATATTCAGTTTTTATGGCCAAAATGTGCTTTTCAGGGGCTGAAAAGCATGTTTTGGCCGAGTTTGATAATTTTCATTAAAACTTGATTTCTATCACTTCGATTGATGCCAAATGAATCACTTACTTGAATTGGACCATTTTTACACTATTTCCATTGTAGATTTGTGTCTCCGACAGTTCGTTTGGTTGCAGGGGACATTTTCAGTTTTTATGGCCAAAATGTGCTTTTCAGAGGCTGAAAAGCATGTTTTGGCAGAGTATGATAATTTTCATTAAAACTTAATTTCTATCACTTCGAATGATGCCAAATGAATAACTTACTTGAATTGGACCATTTTACACTATGTCCATTGTAGATTTGTGTCTCTGACAGTTCGTTTGGTTGCAGGGGACATATTAAGTTTTTATGGCCAAAATGTGCTTTTCAGGGGCTGAAAAGCATGTTTTGGCCGAGTTTGATAATTTTCATTAAAACTTAATTTCTATCACTTCGAATGATGCCAAATGAATAATTTACTTGAATTGGACCATTTTACACTATGTCCATTGTAGATTTGTATCTCTGACAGTTCGTTTGGTTGCAGGGGACATATTCAGTTTTTATGGCCAAAATGTGCTTTTCAGGGGCTGAAAAGCATGTTTTGGCCGAGTATGATAATTTTCATTAAAACTTGATTTCTATCCATTTGAATGATGCCAAATGAATAACTTACTTGAATTGGACCATTTTACACTATGTCCATTGTAGATTTGTGTCTCTGACAGTTCGTTTGGTTGCAGGGGACATATTCAGTTTTTATGGCCAAAATGTGCTTTTCAGGGGCTGAAAAGCATGTTTTGGCCGAGTTTGATAATTTTCATTAAAACTTGATTTCTATCACTTCGATTGATGCCAAATGAATAACTTACTTGAATTGGACCATTTTACACTATGTCCATTGTAGATTTGTGTCTCCGACAGTTCGTTTGGTTGCAGGGGACATATTAAGTTTTTATGGCCAAAATGTGCTTTTCAGGGGCTGAAAAGCATGTTTTGGCCGAGTATGATAATTTTCATTAAAACTTGATTTCTATCCATTTGAATGATGCCAAATGAATAACTTACTTGAATTGGACCATTTTACACTATGTCCATTGTAGATTTGTGTCTCTGACAGTTCGTTTGTTTGCAGGGGACATATTCAGTTTTTATGGCCAAAATGTGCTTTTCAGGGGCTGAAAAGCATGTTTTGGCCGAGTTTGATAATTTTCATTAAAACTTAATTTCTATAACTTCGAATGATGCCAAATGAATAACTTACTTGAATTGGACCATTTTACACTATGTCCATTGTAGATTTGTGTCTCCGACAGTTCGTTTGGTTGCAGGGGACATATTCAGTTTTTATGGCCAAAATGTGCTTTTCAGGGGCTGAAAAGCATGTTTTGGCCGAGTATGATAATTTTCATTAAAACTTGATTTCTATCCATTTGAATGATGCCAAATGAATAACTTACTTGAATTGGACCATTTTACACTATGTCCATTGTAGATTTGTGTCTCTGACAGTTCGTTTGGTTGCAGGGGACATATTCAGTTTTTATGGCCAAAATGTGCTTTTCAGGGGCTGAAAAGCATGTTTTGGCCGAGTTTGATAATTTTCATTAAAACTTGATTTATATCACTTCGATTGATGCCAAATGAATAACTTACTTGAATTGGACCATTTTACACTATGTCCATTGTAGATTTGTGTCTCCGACAGTTCGTTTGGTTGCAGGGGACATATTCAGTTTTTATGGCCAAAATGTGCTTTTCAGGGGCTGAAAAGCATGTTTTGGCCGAATATGATAATTTTCATTAAAACTTGATTTCTATCCATTTGAATGATGCCAAATGAATAACTTACTTGAATTGGACCATTTTACACTATGTCCATTGTAGATTTGTGTCTCCGACAGTTCGTTTGGTTGCAGGGGACATTTTCAGTTTTTATGGCCAAAATGTGCTTTTCAGAGGCTGAAAAGCATGTTTTGGCAGAGTATGATAATTTTCATTAAAACTTAATTTCTATCACTTCGAATGATGCCAGATGAATAACTTACTTGAATTGGACAATTTTACACTATGTCCATTGTAGATTTGTGTCTCTGACAGTTCGTTTGGTTGCAGGGGACATATTAAGTTTTTATGGCCAAAATGTGCTTTTCAGGGGCTGAAAAGCATGTTTTGGCCGAGTATGATAATTTTAATTAAAACTTGATTTCTATCACTTCGAATGATGCCAAATGAATAACTTACTTGAATTGGACCATTTTACACTATGTCCATTGTAGATTTGTGTCTCTGACAGTTCGTTTGGTTGCAGGGGACATTTTCAGTTTTTATGGCCAAAATGTGCTTTTCAGGGGCTGAAAAGCATGTTTTGGCCGAGTATGATAATTTTCATTAAAACTTGATTTCTATCCATTTGAATGATGCCAAATGAATAACTTACTTGAATTGGACCATTTTACACTATGTCCATTGTAGATTTGTGTCTCTGACAGTTCGTTTGGTTGCAGGGGACATATTCAGTTTTTATGGCCAAAATGTGCTTTTCAGGGGCTGAAAAGCATGTTTTGGCCGAGTTTGATAATTTTCATTAAAACTTGATTTATATCACTTCGATTGATGCCAAATGAATAACTTACTTGAATTGGACCATTTTACACTATGTCCATTGTAGATTTGTGTCTCCGACAGTTTGTTTGGTTGCAGGGGACATATTCAGTTTTTATGGCCAAAATGTGCTTTTCAGGGGCTGAAAAGCATGTTTTGGCCGAATATGATAATTTTCATTAAAACTTGATTTCTATCCATTTGAATGATGCCAAATGAATAACTTACTTGAATTGGACCATTTTACACTATGTCCATTGTAGATTTGTGTCTCCGACAGTTCGTTTGGTTGCAGGGGACATTTTCAGTTTTTATGGCCAAAATGTGCTTTTCAGAGGCTGAAAAGCATGTTTTGGCAGAGTATGATAATTTTCATTAAAACTTAATTTCTATCACTTCGAATGATGCCAAATGAATAACTTACTTGAATTGGACAATTTTACACTATGTCCATTGTAGATTTGTGTCTCTGACAGTTCGTTTGGTTGCAGGGGACATATTAAGTTTTTATGGCCAAAATGTGCTTTTCAGGGGCTGAAAAGCATGTTTTGGCCGAGTATGATAATTTTCATTAAAACTTAATTTCTATCACTTCGAATGATGCCAAATGAATAACTTACTTGAATTGGACCATTTTACACTATGTCCATTGTAGATTTGTGTCTCTGACAGTTCGTTTGGTTGCAGGGGACATTTTCAGTTTTTATGGCCAAAATGTGCTTTTCAGGGGCTGAAAAGCATGTTTTGGCCGAGTATGATAATTTTCATTAAAACTTGATTTCTATCCATTTGAATGATGCCAAATGAATAACTTACTTGAATTGGACCATTTTACACTATGTCCATTGTAGATTTGTGTCTCTGACAGTTCGTTTGGTTGCAGGGGACATATTCAGTTTTTATGGCCAAAATGTGCTTTTCAGGGGCTGAAAAGCATGTTTTGGCCGAGTTTGATAATTTTCATTAAAACTTAATTTCTATCACTTCGAATGATGCCAAATGAATAATTTACTTGAATTGGACCATTTTACACTATGTCCATTGTAGATTTGTATCTCTGACAGTTCGTTTGGTTGCAGGGGACATATTCAGTTTTTATGGCCAAAATGTGCTTTTCAGGGGCTGAAAAGCATGTTTTGGCCGAGTATGATAATTTTCATTAAAACTTGATTTCTATCCATTTGAATGATGCCAAATGAATAACTTACTTGAATTGGACCATTTTACACTATGTCCATTGTAGATTTGTGTCTCTGACAGTTCGTTTGGTTGCAGGGGACATATTCAGTTTTTATGGGCAAAATGTGCTTTTCAGGGGCTGAAAAGCATGTTTTGGCCGAGTTTGATAATTTTCATTAAAACTTGATTTCTATCACTTCGATTGATGCCAAATGAATAACTTACTTGAATTGGACCATTTTACACTATGTCCATTGTAGATTTGTGTCTCCGACAGTTCGTTTGGTTGTAGGGGACATTTTCAGTTTTTATGGCCAAAATGTGCTTTTCAGAGGCTGAAAAGCATGTTTTGGCAGAGTATGATAATTTTCATTAAAACTTAATTTCTATCACTTCGAATGATGCCAAATGAATAACTTACTTGAATTGGACCATTTTACACTATGTCCATTGTAGATTTGTGTCTCCGACAGTTTGTTTGGTTGCAGGGGACATTTTCAGTTTTTATGGCCAAAATGTGCTTTTCAGGGGCTGAAAAGCATGTTTTGGCCGAGTATGATAATTTTCATTAAAACTTGATTTCTATCACTTCGAATGATGCCAAATGAATAACTTACTTGAATTGGACCATTTTACACTATGTCCATTGTAGATTTGTGTCTCCGACAGTTTGTTTGGTTGCAGGGGACATTTTCAGTTTTTATTGCCAAAATGTGCTTTTCAGGGGCTGAAAAGCATGTTTTGGCCGAGTATGATAATTTTCATTAAAACTTGATTTCTATCACTTCGAATGATGCCAAATGAATAACTTACTTGAATTGGACCATTTTACACTATGTCCATTGTAGATTTGTGTCTCCGACAGTTTGTTTGGTTGCAGGGGACATTTTCAGTTTTTATGGCCAAAATGTGCTTTTCAGGGGCTGAAAAGCATGTTTTGGCCGAGTATGATAATTTTCATTAAAACTTGATTTCTATCACTTCGAATGATGCCAAATGAATAACTTACTTGAATTGGACCATTTTACACTATGTCCATTGTAGATTTGTGTCTCTGACAGTTCGTTTGGTTGCAGGGGACATATTCAGTTTTTATGGCCAAAATGTGCTTTTCAGGGGCTGAAAAGCATGTTTTGGCCGAGTATGATAATTTTCATTAAAACTTGATTTCTATCCATTTGAATGATGCCAAATGAATAATTTACTTGAATTGGACCATTTTACACTATGTCCATTGTAGATTTGTATCTCTGACAGTTCGTTTGGTTGCAGGGGACATATTCAGTTTTTATGGCCAAAATGTGCTTTTCAGGGGCTGAAAAGCATGTTTTGGCCGAGTATGATAATTTTCATTAAAACTTGATTTCTATCACTTCGAATGATGCCAAATGAATAACTTACTTGAATTGGACCATTTTACACTATGTCCATTGTAGATTTGTGTCTCCGACAGTTTGTTTGGTTGCAGGGGACATTTTCAGTTTTTATGGCCAAAATGTGCTTTTCAGGGGCTGAAAAGCATGTTTTGGCCGAGTATGATAATTTTCATTAAAACTTGATTTCTATCACTTCGAATGATGCCAAATGAATAACTTACTTGAATTGGACCATTTTACACTATGTCCATTGTAGATTTGTGTCTCCGACAGTTCGTTTGGTTGCAGGGGACATATTCAGTTTTTATGGCCAAAATGTGCTTTTCAGGGGCTGAAAAGCATGTTTTGGCCGAGTTTGATAATTTTCATTAAAACTTAATTTCTATCACTTCGAATGATGCCAAATGAATAATTTACTTGAATTGGACCATTTTACACTATGTCCATTGTAGATTTGTATCTCTGACAGTTCGTTTGGTTGCAGGGGACATATTCAGTTTTTATGGCCAAAATGTGCTTTTCAGGGGCTGAAAAGCATGTTTTGGCCGAGTATGATAATTTTCATTAAAACTTGATTTCTATCCATTTGAATGATGCCAAATGAATAACTTACTTGAATTGGACCATTTTACACTATGTCCATTGTAGATTTGTGTCTCTGACAGTTCGTTTGGTTGCAGGGGACATTTTCAGTTTTTATGGCCAAAATGTGCTTTTCAGGGGCTGAAAAGCATGTTTTGGCCGAGTATGATAATTTTCATTAAAACTTGATTTCTATCACTTCGAATGATGCCAAATGAATAACTTACTTGAATTGGACCATTTTACACTATGTCCATTGTAGATTTGTGTCTCCGACAGTTTGTTTGGTTGCAGGGGACATTTTCAGTTTTTATGGCCAAAATGTGCTTTTCAGGGGCTGAAAAGCATGTTTTGGCCGAGTATGATAATTTTCATTAAAACTTGATTTCTATCACTTCGAATGATGCCAAATGAATAACTTACTTGAATTGGACCATTTTACACTATGTCCATTGTAGATTTGTGTCTCCGACAGTTCGTTTGGTTGCAGGGGACTTATTCAGTTTTTATGGCCAAAATGTGCTTTTCAGGGGCTGAAAAGCATGTTTTGGCCGAGTTTGATAATTTTCATTAAAACTTAATTTCTATCACTTCGAATGATGCCAAATGAATAATTTACTTGAATTGGACCATTTTACACTATGTCCATTGTAGATTTGTATCTCTGACAGTTCGTTTGGTTGCAGGGGACATATTCAGTTTTTATGGCCAAAATGTGCTTTTCAGGGGCTGAAAAGCATGTTTTGGCCGAGTATGATAATTTTCATTAAAACTTGATTTCTATCCATTTGAATGATGCCAAATGAATAACTTACTTGAATTGGACCATTTTACACTATGTCCATTGTAGATTTGTGTCTCTGACAGTTCGTTTGGTTGCAGGGGACATATTCAGTTTTTATGGGCAAAATGTGCTTTTCAGGGGCTGAAAAGCATGTTTTGGCCGAGTTTGATAATTTTCATTAAAACTTGATTTCTATCACTTCGATTGATGCCAAATGAATAACTTACTTGAATTGGACCATTTTACACTATGTCCATTGTAGATTTGTGTCTCCGACAGTTCGTTTGGTTGTAGGGGACATTTTCAGTTTTTATGGCCAAAATGTGCTTTTCAGAGGCTGAAAAGCATGTTTTGGCAGAGTATGATAATTTTCATTAAAACTTGATTTCTATCCATTTGAATGATGCCAAATGAATAACTTACTTGAATTGGACCATTTTACACTATGTCCATTGTAGATTTGTGTCTCTGACAGTTCGTTTGGTTGCAGGGGACATATTCAGTTTTTATGGCCAAAATGTGCTTTTCAGGGGCTGAAAAGCATGTTTTGGCCGAGTATGATAATTTTCATTAAAACTTGATTTCTATCCATTTGAATGATGCCAAATGAATAACTTACTTGAATTGGACCATTTTACACTATGTCCATTGTAGATTTGTGTCTCTGACAGTTCGTTTGGTTGCAGGGGACATATTCAGTTTTTATGGGCAAAATGTGCTTTTCAGGGGCTGAAAAGCATGTTTTGGCCGAGTTTGATAATTTTCATTAAAACTTGATTTCTATCACTTCGATTGATGCCAAATGAATAACTTACTTGAATTGGACCATTTTACACTATGTCCATTGTAGATTTGTGTCTCCGACAGTTCGTTTGGTTGTAGGGGACATTTTCAGTTTTTATGGCCAAAATGTGCTTTTCAGAGGCTGAAAAGCATGTTTTGGCAGAGTATGATAATTTTCATTAAAACTTAATTTCTATCACTTCGAATGATGCCAAATGAATAACTTACTTGAATTGGACCATTTTACACTATGTCCATTGTAGATTTGTGTCTCTGACAGTTCGTTTGGTTGCAGGGGACATATTCAGTTTTTATGGCCAAAATGTGCTTTTCAGGGGCTGAAAAGCATGTTTTGGCCGAGTTTGATAATTTTCATTAAAACTTGATTTCTATCACTTCGATTGATGCCAAATGAATAACTTACTTGAATTGGACCATTTTACACTATGTCCATTGTAGATTTGTGTCTCCAACAGTTCGTTTGGTTGCAGGGGACATTTTCAGTTTTTATGGCCAAAATGTGCTTTTCAGAGGCTGAAAAGCATGTTTTGGCAGAGTATGATAATTTTCATTAAAACTTAATTTCTATCACTTCGAATGATGCCAAATGAATAACTTACTTGAATTGGACCATTTTAAACTATGTCCATTGTAGATTTGTGTCTCTGACAGTTCGTTTGGTTGCAGGGGACATATTAAGTTTTTATGGCCAAAATGTGCTTTTCAGGGGCTGAAAAGCATGTTTTGGCCGAGTATGATAATTTTCATTAAAACTTGATTTCTATCACTTCGAATGATGCCAAATGAATAACTTACTTGAATTGGACCATTTTACACTATGTCCATTGTAGATTTGTGTCTCTGACAGTTCGTTTGGTTGCAGGGGACATATTCAGTTTTTATGGCCAAAATGTGCTTTTCAGGGGCTGAAAAGCATGTTTTGGCCGAATATGATAATTTTCATTACAACTTGATGTCTATCACTTTGAATGATGCCAAATGAATAACTTACTTGAATTGGACCATTTTACACTATGTCCATTGTAGATTTGTGTCTCCGACATTGTTTGGTTGCAGGGGACATTTTCAGTTTTTATGGCCAAAATGTGCTTTTCAGGGGCTGAAAAGCATGTTTTGGCCGAGTATGATAATTTTAATTAAAACTTGATTTCTATCCATTTGAATGATGCCAAATGAATAACTTACTTGAATTGGACCATTTTACACTATGTCCATTGTAGATTTGTGTCTCTGACAGTTCGTTTGGTTGCAGGGGACATATTCAGTTTTTATGTCCAAAATGTGCTTTTCAGGGGCTGAAAAGCATGTTTTGGCCGAGTATGATAATTTTCATTAAAACTTGATTTCTATCACTTCGAATGATGCCAAATGAATAACTTACTTGAATTGGACCATTTTACACTATGTCCATTGTAGATTTGTGTCTCTGACAGTTCGTTTGGTTGCAGGGGACATATTCAGTTTTTATGGCCAAAATGTGCTTTTCAGGGGCTGAAAAGCATCTTTTGGCCGAGTATGATAATTTTCATTAAAACTTGATTTCTATCCATTTGAATGATGCCAAATGAATAACTTACTTGAATTGGACCATTTTACACTATGTCCATTGTAGATTTGTGTCTCTGACAGTTCGTTTGGTTGCAGGGGACATATTAAGTTTTTATGGCCAAAATGTGCTTTTCAGGGGCTGAAAAGCATGTTTTGGCCGAGTTTGATAATTTTCATTAAAACTTAATTTCTATCACTTCGAATGATGCCAAATGAATAATTTACTTGAATTGGACCATTTTACACTATGTCCATTGTAGATTTGTATCTCTGACAGTTCGTTTGGTTGCAGGGGACATATTCAGTTTTTATGGCCAAAATGTGCTTTTCAGGGGCTGAAAAGCATGTTTTGGCCGAGTATGATAATTTTCATTAAAACTTGATTTCTATCCATTTGAATGATGCCAAATGAATAACTTACTTGAATTGGACCATTTTACACTATGTCCATTGTAGATTTGTGTCTCTGACAGTTCGTTTGGTTGCAGGGGACATTTTCAGTTTTTATGGCCAAAATGTGCTTTTCAGGGGCTGAAAAGCATGTTTTGGCCGAGTATGATAATTTTCATTAAAACTTGATTTCTATCACTTCGAATGATGCCAAATGAATAACTTACTTGAATTGGACCATTTTACACTATGTCCATTGTAGATTTGTGTCTCCGACAGTTTGTTTGGTTGCAGGGGACATTTTCAGTTTTTATGGCCAAAATGTGCTTTTCAGGGGCTGAAAAGCATGTTTTGGCCGAGTATGATAATTTTCATTAAAACTTGATTTCTATCACTTCGAATGATGCCAAATGAATAACTTACTTGAATTGGACCATTTTACACTATGTCCATTGTAGATTTGTGTCTCCGACAGTTCGTTTGGTTGCAGGGGACTTATTCAGTTTTTATGGCCAAAATGTGCTTTTCAGGGGCTGAAAAGCATGTTTTGGCCGAGTTTGATAATTTTCATTAAAACTTAATTTCTATCACTTCGAATGATGCCAAATGAATAATTTACTTGAATTGGACCATTTTACACTATGTCCATTGTAGATTTGTATCTCTGACAGTTCGTTTGGTTGCAGGGGACATATTCAGTTTTTATGGCCAAAATGTGCTTTTCAGGGGCTGAAAAGCATGTTTTGGCCGAGTATGATAATTTTCATTAAAACTTGATTTCTATCCATTTGAATGATGCCAAATGAATAACTTACTTGAATTGGACCATTTTACACTATGTCCATTGTAGATTTGTGTCTCTGACAGTTCGTTTGGTTGCAGGGGACATATTCAGTTTTTATGGGCAAAATGTGCTTTTCAGGGGCTGAAAAGCATGTTTTGGCCGAGTTTGATAATTTTCATTAAAACTTGATTTCTATCACTTCGATTGATGCCAAATGAATAACTTACTTGAATTGGACCATTTTACACTATGTCCATTGTAGATTTGTGTCTCCGACAGTTCGTTTGGTTGTAGGGGACATTTTCAGTTTTTATGGCCAAAATGTGCTTTTCAGAGGCTGAAAAGCATGTTTTGGCAGAGTATGATAATTTTCATTAAAACTTGATTTCTATCCATTTGAATGATGCCAAATGAATAACTTACTTGAATTGGACCATTTTACACTATGTCCATTGTAGATTTGTGTCTCTGACAGTTCGTTTGGTTGCAGGGGACATATTCAGTTTTAAATGGGCAAAATGTGCTTTTCAGGGGCTGAAAAGCATGTTTTGGCCGAGTTTGATAATTTTCATTAAAACTTGATTTCTATCACTTCGATTGATGCCAAATGAATAACTTACTTGAATTGGACCATTTTACACTATGTCCATTGTAGATTTGTGTCTCCGACAGTTCGTTTGGTTGTAGGGGACATTTTCAGTTTTTATGGCCAAAATGTGCTTTTCAGAGGCTGAAAAGCATGTTTTGGCAGAGTATGATAATTTTCATTAAAACTTAATTTCTATCACTTCGAATGATGCCAAATGAATAACTTACTTGAATTGGACCATTTTACACTATGTCCATTGTAGATTTGTGTCTCTGACAGTTCGTTTGGTTGCAGGGGACATATTCAGTTTTTATGGCCAAAATGTGCTTTTCAGGGGCTGAAAAGCATGTTTTGGCCGAGTTTGATAATTTTCATTAAAACTTGATTTCTATCACTTCGATTGATGCCAAATGAATAACTTACTTGAATTGGACCATTTTACACTATGTCCATTGTAGATTTGTGTCTCCAACAGTTCGTTTGGTTGCAGGGGACATTTTCAGTTTTTATGGCCAAAATGTGCTTTTCAGAGGCTGAAAAGCATGTTTTGGCAGAGTATGATAATTTTCATTAAAACTTAATTTCTATCACTTCGAATGATGCCAAATGAATAACTTACTTGAATTGGACCATTTTACACTATGTCCATTGTAGATTTGTGTCTCTGACAGTTCGTTTGGTTGCAGGGGACATATTAAGTTTTTATGGCCAAAATGTGCTTTTCAGGGGCTGAAAAGCATGTTTTGGCCGAGTATGATAATTTTCATTAAAACTTGATTTCTATCACTTCGAATGATGCCAAATGAATAACTTACTTGAATTGGACCATTTTACACTATGTCCATTGTAGATTTGTGTCTCTGACAGTTCGTTTGGTTGCAGGGGACATATTCAGTTTTTATGGCCAAAATGTGCTTTTCAGGGGCTGAAAAGCATGTTTTGGCCGAATATGATAATTTTCATTACAACTTGATGTCTATCACTTTGAATGATGCCAAATGAATAACTTACTTGAATTGGACCATTTTACACTATGTCCATTGTAGATTTGTGTCTCCGACATTGTTTGGTTGCAGGGGACATTTTCAGTTTTTATGGCCAAAATGTGCTTTTCAGGGGCTGAAAAGCATGTTTTGGCCGAGTATGATAATTTTAATTAAAACTTGATTTCTATCCATTTGAATGATGCCAAATGAATAACTTACTTGAATTGGACCATTTTACACTATGTCCATTGTAGATTTGTGTCTCTGACAGTTCGTTTGGTTGCAGGGGACATATTCAGTTTTTATGTCCAAAATGTGCTTTTCAGGGGCTGAAAAGCATGTTTTGGCCGAGTATGATAATTTTCATTAAAACTTGATTTCTATCACTTCGAATGATGCCAAATGAATAACTTACTTGAATTGGACCATTTTACACTATGTCCATTGTAGATTTGTGTCTCTGACAGTTCGTTTGGTTGCAGGGGACATATTCAGTTTTTATGGCCAAAATGTGCTTTTCAGGGGCTGAAAAGCATCTTTTGGCCGAGTATGATAATTTTCATTAAAACTTGATTTCTATCCATTTGAATGATGCCAAATGAATAACTTACTTGAATTGGACCATTTTACACTATGTCCATTGTAGATTTGTGTCTCTGACAGTTCGTTTGGTTGCAGGGGACATATTAAGTTTTTATGGCCAAAATGTGCTTTTCAGGGGCTGAAAAGCATGTTTTGGCCGAGTTTGATAATTTTCATTAAAACTTAATTTCTATCACTTCGAATGATGCCAAATGAATAATTTACTTGAATTGGACCATTTTACACTATGTCCATTGTAGATTTGTATCTCTGACAGTTCGTTTGGTTGCAGGGGACATATTCAGTTTTTATGGCCAAAATGTGCTTTTCAGGGGCTGAAAAGCATGTTTTGGCCGAGTATGATAATTTTCATTAAAACTTGATTTCTATCACTTCGAATGATGCCAAATGAATAACTTACTTGAATTGGACCATTTTACACTATGTCCATTGTAGATTTGTGTCTCTGACAGTTCGTTTGGTTGCAGGGGACATTTTCAGTTTTTATGGCCAAAATGTGCTTTTCAGGGGCTGAAAAGCATGTTTTGGCCGAGTATGATAATTTTCATTAAAACTTGATTTCTATCCATTTGAATGATGCCAAATGAATAACTTACTTGAATTGGACCATTTTACACTATGTCCATTGTAGATTTGTGTCTCTGACAGTTCGTTTGGTTGCAGGGGACATATTCAGTTTTTATGGCCAAAATGTGCTTTTCAGGGGCTGAAAAGCATGTTTTGGCCGAGTTTGATAATTTTCATTAAAACTTAATTTCTATCACTTCGAATGATGCCAAATGAATAATTTACTTGAATTGGACCATTTTACACTATGTCCATTGTAGATTTGTATCTCTGACAGTTCGTTTGGTTGCAGGGGACATATTCAGTTTTTATGGCCAAAATGTGCTTTTCAGGGGCTGAAAAGCATGTTTTGGCCGAGTATGATAATTTTCATTAAAACTTGATTTCTATCCATTTGAATGATGCCAAATGAATAACTTACTTGAATTGGACCATTTTACACTATGTCCATTGTAGATTTGTGTCTCTGACAGTTCGTTTGGTTGCAGGGGACATATTCAGTTTTTATGGGCAAAATGTGCTTTTCAGGGGCTGAAAAGCATGTTTTGGCCGAGTTTGATAATTTTCATTAAAACTTGATTTCTATCACTTCGATTGATGCCAAATGAATAACTTACTTGAATTGGACCATTTTACACTATGTCCATTGTAGATTTGTGTCTCCGACAGTTCGTTTGGTTGTAGGGGACATTTTCAGTTTTTATGGCCAAAATGTGCTTTTCAGAGGCTGAAAAGCATGTTTTGGCAGAGTATGATAATTTTCATTAAAACTTAATTTCTATCACTTCGAATGATGCCAAATGAATAACTTACTTGAATTGGACCATTTTACACTATGTCCATTGTAGAATTGTGTCTCTGACAGTTCGTTTGGTTGCAGGGGACATATTAAGTTTTTATGGCCAAAATGTGCTTTTCAGGGGCTGAAAAGCATGTTTTGGCCGAGTATGATAATTTTCATTAAAACTTGATTTCTATCACTTCGAATGATGCCAAATGAATAACTTACTTGAATTGGACCATTTTACACTATGTCCATTGTAGATTTGTGTCTCCGACAGTTTGTTTGGTTGCAGGGGACATTTTCAGTTTTTATGGCCAAAATGTGCTTTTCAGGGGCTGAAAAGCATGTTTTGGCCGAGTATGATAATTTTCATTAAAACTTGATTTCTATCACTTCGAATGATGCCAAATGAATAACTTACTTGAATTGGACCATTTTACACTATGTCCATTGTAGATTTGTGTCTCCGACAGTTTGTTTGGTTGCAGGGGACATTTTCAGTTTTTATTGCCAAAATGTGCTTTTCAGGGGCTGAAAAGCATGTTTTGGCCGAGTATGATAATTTTCATTAAAACTTGATTTCTATCACTTCGAATGATGCCAAATGAATAACTTACTTGAATTGGACCATTTTACACTATGTCCATTGTAGATTTGTGTCTCCGACAGTTTGTTTGGTTGCAGGGGACATTTTCAGTTTTTATGGCCAAAATGTGCTTTTCAGGGGCTGAAAAGCATGTTTTGGCCGAGTATGATAATTTTCATTAAAACTTGATTTCTATCACTTCGAATGATGCCAAATGAATAACTTACTTGAATTGGACCATTTTACACTATGTCCATTGTAGATTTGTGTCTCTGACAGTTCGTTTGGTTGCAGGGGACATATTCAGTTTTTATGGCCAAAATGTGCTTTTCAGGGGCTGAAAAGCATGTTTTGGCCGAGTATGATAATTTTCATTAAAACTTGATTTCTATCCATTTGAATGATGCCAAATGAATAATTTACTTGAATTGGACCATTTTACACTATGTCCATTGTAGATTTGTATCTCTGACAGTTCGTTTGGTTGCAGGGGACATATTCAGTTTTTATGGCCAAAATGTGCTTTTCAGGGGCTGAAAAGCATGTTTTGGCCGAGTATGATAATTTTCATTAAAACTTGATTTCTATCCATTTGAATGATGCCAAATGAATAACTTACTTGAATTGGACCATTTTACACTATGTCCATTGTAGATTTGTGTCTCTGACAGTTCGTTTGGTTGCAGGGGACATATTCAGTTTTTATGGGCAAAATGTGCTTTTCAGGGGCTGAAAAGCATGTTTTGGCCGAGTTTGATAATTTTCATTAAAACTTGATTTCTATCACTTCGATTGATGCCAAATGAATAACTTACTTGAATTGGACCATTTTACACTATGTCCATTGTAGATTTGTGTCTCCGACAGTTCGTTTGGTTGTAGGGGACATTTTCAGTTTTTATGGCCAAAATGTGCTTTTCAGAGGCTGAAAAGCATGTTTTGGCAGAGTATGATAATTTTCATTAAAACTTAATTTCTATCACTTCGAATGATGCCAAATGAATAACTTACTTGAATTGGACCATTTTACACTATGTCCATTGTAGAATTGTGTCTCTGACAGTTCGTTTGGTTGCAGGGGACATATTAAGTTTTTATGGCCAAAATGTGCTTTTCAGGGGCTGAAAAGCATGTTTTGGCCGAGTATGATAATTTTCATTAAAACTTGATTTCTATCACTTCGAATGATGCCAAATGAATAACTTACTTGAATTGGACCATTTTACACTATGTCCATTGTAGATTTGTGTCTCCGACAGTTTGTTTGGTTGCAGGGGACATTTTCAGTTTTTA
The DNA here is from genome assembly GCF_051989625.1 of Stigmatopora argus. Taxonomy (NCBI): domain Eukaryota; kingdom Metazoa; phylum Chordata; class Actinopteri; order Syngnathiformes; family Syngnathidae; genus Stigmatopora; species Stigmatopora argus. The sequence goes on along the minus strand of NC_135393.1, from coordinate 392,802 downwards.
TGGCCAAAATGTGCTTTTCAGGGGCTGAAAAGCATGTTTTGGCCGAGTATGATAATTTTCATTAAAACTTGATTTCTATCACTTCGAATGATGCCAAATGAATAACTTACTTGAATTGGACCATTTTACACTATGTCCATTGTAGATTTGTGTCTCCGACAGTTTGTTTGGTTGCAGGGGACATTTTCAGTTTTTATGGCCAAAATGTGCTTTTCAGGGGCTGAAAAGCATGTTTTGGCCGAGTATGATAATTTTCATTAAAACTTGATTTCTATCACTTCGAATGATGCCAAATGAATAACTTACTTGAATTGGACCATTTTACACTATGTCCATTGTAGATTTGTGTCTCCGACAGTTCGTTTGGTTGCAGGGGACATATTCAGTTTTTATGGCCAAAATGTGCTTTTCAGGGGCTGAAAAGCATGTTTTGGCCGAGTTTGATAATTTTCATTAAAACTTAATTTCTATCACTTCGAATGATGCCAAATGAATAATTTACTTGAATTGGACCATTTTACACTATGTCCATTGTAGATTTGTATCTCTGACAGTTCGTTTGGTTGCAGGGGACATATTCAGTTTTTATGGCCAAAATGTGCTTTTCAGGGGCTGAAAAGCATGTTTTGGCCGAGGATGATAATTTTCATTAAAACTTGATTTCTATCCATTTGAATGATGCCAAATGAATAACTTACTTGAATTGGACCATTTTACACTATGTCCATTGTAGATTTGTGTCTCTGACAGTTCGTTTGGTTGCAGGGGACATATTCAGTTTTTATGGGCAAAATGTGCTTTTCAGGGGCTGAAAAGCATGTTTTGGCCGAGTTTGATAATTTTCATTAAAACTTGATTTCTATCACTTCGATTGATGCCAAATGAATAACTTACTTGAATTGGACCATTTTACACTATGTCCATTGTAGATTTGTGTCTCCGACAGTTCGTTTGGTTGTAGGGGACATTTTCAGTTTTTATGGCCAAAATGTGCTTTTCAGAGGCTGAAAAGCATGTTTTGGCAGAGTATGATAATTTTCATTAAAACTTGATTTCTATCCATTTGAATGATGCCAAATGAATAACTTACTTGAATTGGACCATTTTACACTATGTCCATTGTAGATTTGTGTCTCTGACAGTTCGTTTGGTTGCAGGGGACATATTCAGTTTTAAATGGGCAAAATGTGCTTTTCAGGGGCTGAAAAGCATGTTTTGGCCGAGTTTGATAATTTTCATTAAAACTTGATTTCTATCACTTCGATTGATGCCAAATGAATAACTTACTTGAATTGGACCATTTTACACTATGTCCATTGTAGATTTGTGTCTCCGACAGTTCGTTTGGTTGTAGGGGACATTTTCAGTTTTTATGGCCAAAATGTGCTTTTCAGAGGCTGAAAAGCATGTTTTGGCAGAGTATGATAATTTTCATTAAAACTTAATTTCTATCACTTCGAATGATGCCAAATGAATAACTTACTTGAATTGGACCATTTTACACTATGTCCATTGTAGATTTGTGTCTCTGACAGTTCGTTTGGTTGCAGGGGACATATTCAGTTTTTATGGCCAAAATGTGCTTTTCAGGGGCTGAAAAGCATGTTTTGGCCGAGTTTGATAATTTTCATTAAAACTTGATTTCTATCACTTCGATTGATGCCAAATGAATAACTTACTTGAATTGGACCATTTTACACTATGTCCATTGTAGATTTGTGTCTCCAACAGTTCGTTTGGTTGCAGGGGACATTTTCAGTTTTTATGGCCAAAATGTGCTTTTCAGAGGCTGAAAAGCATGTTTTGGCAGAGTATGATAATTTTCATTAAAACTTAATTTCTATCACTTCGAATGATGCCAAATGAATAACTTACTTGAATTGGACCATTTTACACTATGTCCATTGTAGATTTGTGTCTCTGACAGTTCGTTTGGTTGCAGGGGACATATTAAGTTTTTATGGCCAAAATGTGCTTTTCAGGGGCTGAAAAGCATGTTTTGGCCGAGTATGATAATTTTCATTAAAACTTGATTTCTATCACTTCGAATGATGCCAAATGAATAACTTACTTGAATTGGACCATTTTACACTATGTCCATTGTAGATTTGTGTCTCTGACAGTTCGTTTGGTTGCAGGGGACATATTCAGTTTTTATGGCCAAAATGTGCTTTTCAGGGGCTGAAAAGCATGTTTTGGCCGAATATGATAATTTTCATTACAACTTGATGTCTATCACTTTGAATGATGCCAAATGAATAACTTACTTGAATTGGACCATTTTACACTATGTCCATTGTAGATTTGTGTCTCCGACATTGTTTGGTTGCAGGGGACATTTTCAGTTTTTATGGCCAAAATGTGCTTTTCAGGGGCTGAAAAGCATGTTTTGGCCGAGTATGATAATTTTAATTAAAACTTGATTTCTATCCATTTGAATGATGCCAAATGAATAACTTACTTGAATTGGACCATTTTACACTATGTCCATTGTAGATTTGTGTCTCTGACAGTTCGTTTGGTTGCAGGGGACATATTCAGTTTTTATGTCCAAAATGTGCTTTTCAGGGGCTGAAAAGCATGTTTTGGCCGAGTATGATAATTTTCATTAAAACTTGATTTCTATCACTTCGAATGATGCCAAATGAATAACTTACTTGAATTGGACCATTTTACACTATGTCCATTGTAGATTTGTGTCTCTGACAGTTCGTTTGGTTGCAGGGGACATATTCAGTTTTTATGGCCAAAATGTGCTTTTCAGGGGCTGAAAAGCATCTTTTGGCCGAGTATGATAATTTTCATTAAAACTTGATTTCTATCCATTTGAATGATGCCAAATGAATAACTTACTTGAATTGGACCATTTTACACTATGTCCATTGTAGATTTGTGTCTCTGACAGTTCGTTTGGTTGCAGGGGACATATTAAGTTTTTATGGCCAAAATGTGCTTTTCAGGGGCTGAAAAGCATGTTTTGGCCGAGTTTGATAATTTTCATTAAAACTTAATTTCTATCACTTCGAATGATGCCAAATGAATAATTTACTTGAATTGGACCATTTTACACTATGTCCATTGTAGATTTGTATCTCTGACAGTTCGTTTGGTTGCAGGGGACATATTCAGTTTTTATGGCCCAAATGTGCTTTTCAGGGGCTGAAAAGCATGTTTTGGCCAAGTATGATAATTTTCATTAAAACTTGATTTCTATCCATTTGAATGATGCCAAATGAATAACTTACTTGAATTGGACCATTTTACACTATGTCCATTGTAGATTTGTGTCTCTGACAGTTCGTTTGGTTGCAGGGGACATATTCAGTTTTTATGGCCAAAATGTGCTTTTCAGGGGCTGAAAAGCATGTTTTGGCCGAGTTTGATAATTTTCATTAAAACTTGATTTCTATCACTTCGATTGATGCCAAATGAATAACTTACTTGAATTGGACCATTTTACACTATGTCCATTGTAGATTTGTGTCTCCGACAGTTCGTTTGGTTGCAGGGGACATTTTCAGTTTTTATGGCCAAAATGTGCTTTTCAGAGGCTGAAAAGCATGTTTTGGCAGAGTATGATAATTTTCATTAAAACTTAATTTCTATCACTTCGAATGATGCCAAATGAATAACTTACTTGAATTGGACCATTTTACACTATGTCCATTGTAGATTTGTGTCTCTGACAGTTCGTTTGGTTGCAGGGGACATATTAAGTTTTTATGGCCAAAATGTGCTTTTCAGGGGCTGAAAAGCATGTTTTGGCCGAGTATGATAATTTTCATTAAAACTTGATTTCTATCACTTCGAATGATGCCAAATGAATAACTTACTTGAATTGGACCATTTTACACTATGTCCATTGTAGATTTGTGTCTCCGACAGTCTGTTTGGTTGCAGGGGACATTTTCAGTTTTTATGGCCAAAATGTGCTTTTCAGGGGCTGAAAAGCATGTTTTGGCCGAGTATGATAATTTTCATTAAAACTTGATTTCTATCACTTCGAATGATGCCAAATGAATAACTTACTTGAATTGGACAATTTTACACTATGTCCATTGTAGATTTGTGTCTCCGACAGTTTGTTTGGTTGCAGGGGACATTTTCAGTTTTTATGGCCAAAATGTGCTTTTCAGGGGCTGAAAAGCATGTTTTGGCCGAGTATGATAATTTTCATTAAAACTTGATTTCTATCACTTCGAATGATGCCAAATGAATAACTTACTTGAATTGGACCATTTTACACTATGTCCATTGTAGATTTGTGTCTCCGACAGTTCGTTTGGTTGTAGGGGACATTTTCAGTTTTTATGGCCAAAATGTGCTTTTCAGAGGCTGAAAAGCATGTTTTGGCAGAGTATGATAATTTTCATTAAAACTTAATTTCTATCACTTCGAATGATGCCAAATGAATAACTTACTTGAATTGGACCATTTTACACTATGTCCATTGTAGATTTGTGTCTCTGACAGTTCGTTTGGTTGCAGGGGACATATTAAGTTTTTATGGCCAAAATGTGCTTTTCAGGGGCTGAAAAGCATGTTTTGGCCGAGTATGATAATTTTCATTAAAACTTGATTTCTATCACTTCGAATGATGCCAAATGAATAACTTACTTGAATTGGACCATTTTACACTATGTCCATTGTAGATTTGTGTCTCTGACAGTTCGTTTGGTTGCAGGGGACATATTAAGTTTTTATGGCCAAAATGTGCTTTTCAGGGGCTGAAAAGCATGTTTTGGCCGAGTATGATAATTTTCATTAAAACTTGATTTCTATCACTTCGAATGATGCCAAATGAATAACTTACTTGAATTGGACCATTTTACACTATGTCCATTGTAGATTTGTGTCTCCGACAGTCTGTTTGGTTGCAGGGGACATTTTCAGTTTTTATGGCCAAAATGTGCTTTTCAGGGGCTGAAAAGCATGTTTTGGCCGAGTATGATAATTTTCATTAAAACTTGATTTCTATCACTTCGAATGATGCCAAATGAATAACTTACTTGAATTGGACAATTTTACACTATGTCCATTGTAGATTTGTGTCTCCGACAGTTTGTTTGGTTGCAGGGGACATTTTCAGTTTTTATGGCCAAAATGTGCTTTTCAGGGGCTGAAAAGCATGTTTTGGCCGAGTATGATAATTTTCATTAAAACTTGATTTCTATCACTTCGAATGATGCCAAATGAATAACTTACTTGAATTGGACCATTTTACACTATGTCCATTGTAGATTTGTGTCTCCGACAGTTCGTTTGGTTGTAGGGGACATTTTCAGTTTTTATGGCCAAAATGTGCTTTTCAGAGGCTGAAAAGCATGTTTTGGCAGAGTATGATAATTTTCATTAAAACTTAATTTCTATCACTTCGAATGATGCCAAATGAATAACTTACTTGAATTGGACCATTTTACACTATGTCCATTGTAGATTTGTGTCTCTGACAGTTCGTTTGGTTGCAGGGGACATATTAAGTTTTTATGGCCAAAATGTGCTTTTCAGGGGCTGAAAAGCATGTTTTGGCCGAGTATGATAATTTTCATTAAAACTTGATTTCTATCACTTCGAATGATGCCAAATGAATAACTTACTTGAATTGGACCATTTTACACTATGTCCATTGTAGATTTGTGTCTCCGACAGTTTGTTTGGTTGCAGGGGACATTTTCAGTTTTTATGGCCAAAATGTGCTTTTCAGGGGCTGAAAAGCATGTTTTGGCCGAGTATGATAATTTTCATTAAAACTTGATTTCTATCACTTCGAATGATGCCAAATGAATAACTTACTTGAATTGGACAATTTTACACTATGTCCATTGTAGATTTGTGTCTCCGACAGTTTGTTTGGTTGCAGGGGACATTTTCAGTTTTTATGGCCAAAATGTGCTTTTCAGGGGCTGAAAAGCATGTTTTGGCCGAGTATGATAATTTTCATTAAAACTTGATTTCTATCACTTCGAATGATGCCAAATGAATAACTTACTTGAATTGGACCATTTTACACTATGTCCATTGTAGATTTGTGTCTCTGACAGTTCGTTTGGTTGCAGGGGACATATTCAGTTTTTATGGCCAAAATGTGCTTTTCAGGGGCTGAAAAGCATGTTTTGGCCGAATATGATAATTTTCATTAAAACTTGATTTCTATCCATTTGAATGATGCCAAATGAATAATTTACTTGAATTGGACCATTTTACACTATGTCCATTGTAGATTTGTGTCTCCGACAGTTCGTTTGGTTGCAGGGGACATATTCAGTTTTTATGGCCAAAATGTGCTTTTCAGGGGCTGAAAAGCATGTTTTGGCCGAGTTTGATAATTTTCATTAAAACTTGATTTCTATCACTTCGATTGATGCCAAATGAATAACTTACTTGAATTGGACCATTTTACACTATGTCCATTGTAGATTTGTGTCTCCGACAGTTCGTTTGGTTGCAGGGGACATTTTCAGTTTTTATGGCCAAAATGTGCTTTTCAGAGGCTGAAAAGCATGTTTTGGCAGAGTATGATAATTTTCATTAAAACTTAATTTCTATCACTTCGAATGATGCCAAATGAATAACTTACTTGAATTGGACCATTTTACACTATGTCCATTGTAGATTTGTGTCTCTGACAGTTCGTTTGGTTGCAGGGGACATATTCAGTTTTTATGGCCAAAATGTGCTTTTCAGGGGCTGAAAAGCATGTTTTGGCCGAATATGGTAATTTTCATTAAAACTTGATTTCTATCACTTCGAATGATGCCAAATGAATAACTTACTTGAATTGGACCATTTTACACTATGTCCATTGTAGATTTGTGTCTCCGACAGTTCGTTTGGTTGCAGGGGACATTTTCAGTTTTTATGGCCAAAATGTGCTTTTCAGGGGCTGAAAAGCATGTTTTGGCCGAGTATGATAATTTTCATTAAAACTTGATTTCTATCACTTCGAATGATGCCAAATGAATAACTTACTTGAATTGGACCATTTTACACTATGTCCATTGTAGATTTGTGTCTCTGACAGTTCGTTTGGTTGCAGGGGACATATTCAGTTTTTATGGCCAAAATGTGCTTTTCAGGGGCTGAAAAGCATGTTTTGGCCGAATATGATAATTTTCATTAAAACTTGATTTCTATCACTTCGAATGATGCCAAATGAATAACTTACTTGAATTGGACCATTTTACACTATGTCCATTGTAGATTTGTGTCTCCGACAGTTTGTTTGGTTGCAGGGGACATTTTCAGTTTTTATGGCCAAAATGTGCTTTTCAGGGGCTGAAAAGCATGTTTTGGCCGAATATGATAATTTTCATTAAAACTTAATTTCTATCACTTCGAATGATGCCAAATGAATAACTTACTTGAATTGGACCATTTTACACTATGTCCATTGTAGATTTGTGTCTCCGACAGTTTGTTTGGTTGCAGGGGACATTTTCAGTTTTTATGGCCAAAATGTGCTTTTCAGGGGCTGAAAAGCATGTTTTGGCCGAGTATGATAATTTTCATTAAAACTTGATTTCTATCCATTTGAATGATGCCAAATGAATAACTTACTTGAATTGGACCATTTTACACTATGTCCATTGTAGATTTGTGTCTCTGACAGTTCGTTTGGTTGCAGGGGACATATTCAGTTTTTATGGCCAAAATGTGCTTTTCAGGGGCTGAAAAGCATGTTTTGGCCGAATATGATAATTTTAATTAAAACTTGATTTCTATCACTTCGAATGATGCCAAATGAATAACTTACTTGAATTGGACCATTTTACACTATGTCCATTGTAGATTTGTGTCTCTGACAGTTCGTTTGGTTGCAGGGGACATATTCAGTTTTTATGGCCAAAATGTGCTTTTCAGGGGCTGAAAAGCATGTTTTGGCCGAGTTTGATAATTTTCATTAAAACTTAATTTCTATCACTTCGAATGATGCCAAATGAATAATTTACTTGAATTGGACCATTTTACACTATGTCCATTGTAGATTTGTGTCTCCGACAGTTTGTTTGGTTGCAGGGGACATTTTCAGTTTTTATGGCCAAAATGTGCTTTTCAGGGGCTGAAAAGCATGTTTTGGCCGAATATGATAATTTTCATTAAAACTTGATTTCTATCACTTCGAATGATGCCAAATGAATAACTTACTTGAATTGGACCATTTTACACTATGTCCATTGTAGATTTGTGTCTCCGACAGTTTGTTTGGTTGCAGGGGACATTTTCAGTTTTTATGGCCAAAATGTGCTTTTCAGGGGCTGAAAAGCATGTTTTGGTCGAATATGATAATTTTCATTAAAACTTGATTTCTATCACTTCGAATGATGCCAAATGAATAACTTACTTGAATTGGACCATTTTACACTATGTCCATTGTAGATTTGTGTCTCCGACAGTTTGTTTGGTTGCAGGGGACATTTTCAGTTTTTATGGCCAAAATGTGCTTTTCAGGGGCTGAAAAGCATGTTTTGGCCGAGTATGATAATTTTCATTAAAACTTGATTTCTATCCATTTGAATGATGCCAAATGAATAACTTACTTGAATTGGACCATTTTACACTATGTCCATTGTAGATTTGTGTCTCTGACAGTTCGTTTGGTTGCAGGGGACATATTCAGTTTTTATGGCCAAAATGTGCTTTTCAGGGGCTGAAAAGCATGTTTTGGCCGAGTTTGATAATTTTCATTAAAACTTAATTTCTATCACTTCGAATGATGCCAAATGAATAATTTACTTGAATTGGACCATTTTACACTATGTCCATTGTAGATTTGTATCTCTGACAGTTCGTTTGGTTGCAGGGGACATATTCAGTTTTTATGGCCAAAATGTGCTTTTCAGGGGCTGAAAAGCATGTTTTGGCCGAATATGATAATTTTCATTAAAACTTGATTTCTATCACTTCGAATGATGCCAAATGAATAACTTACTTGAATTGGACCATTTTACACTATGTCCATTGTAGATTTGTGTCTCCGACAGTTTGTTTGGTTGTAGGGGACATTTTCAGTTTTTATGGCCAAAATGTGCTTTTCAGGGGCTGAAAAGCATGTTTTGGCCGAATATGATAATTTTCATTAAAACTTGATTTCTATCACTTCGAATGATGCCAAATGAATAACTTACTTGAATTGGACCATTTTACACTATGTCCATTGTAGATTTGTGTCTCCGACAGTTTGTTTGGTTGCAGGGGACATTTTCAGTTTTTATGGCCAAAATGTGCTTTTCAGGGGCTGAAAAGCATGTTTTGGCCGAGTATGATAATTTTCATTAAAACTTGATTTCTATCCATTTGAATGATGCCAAATGAATAACTTACTTGAATTGGACCATTTTACACTATGTCCATTGTAGATTTGTGTCTCTGACAGTTCGTTTGGTTGCAGGGGACATATTCAGTTTTTATGGCCAAAATGTGCTTTTCAGGGGCTGAAAAGCATGTTTTGGCCGAATATGGTAATTTTCATTAAAACTTGATTTCTATCACTTCGAATGATGCCAAATGAATAACTTACTTGAATTGGACCATTTTACACTATGTCCATTGTAGATTTGTGTCTCCGACAGTTTGTTTGGTTGCAGGGGACATTTTCAGTTTTTATGGCCAAAATGTGCTTTTCAGGGGCTGAAAAGCATGTTTTGGCCGAGTATGATAATTTTCATTAAAACTTGATTTCTATCACTTCGAATGATGCCAAATGAATAATTTACTTGAATTGGACCATTTTACACTATGTCCATTGTAGATTTGTGTCTCTGACAGTTCGTTTGGTTGCAGGGGACATATTCAGTTTTTATGGCCAAAATGTGCTTTTCAGGGGCTGAAAAGCATGTTTTGGCCGAGTTTGATAATTTTCATTAAAACTTAATTTCTTTCACTTCGAATGATGCCAAATGAATAATTTACTTGAATTGGATCATTTTACACTATGTCCATTGTAGATTTGTATCTCTGACAGTTCGTTTGGTTGCAGGGGACATATTCAGTTTTTATGGCCCAAATGTGCTTTTCAGGGGCTGAAAAGCATGTTTTGGCCAAGTATGATAATTTTCATTAAAACTTGATTTCTATCCATTTGAATGATGCCAAATGAATAACTTACTTGAATTGGACCATTTTACACTATGTCCATTGTAGATTTGTGTCTCTGACAGTTCGTTTGGTTGCAGGGGACATATTCAGTTTTTATGGCCAAAATGTGCTTTTCAGGGGCTGAAAAGCATGTTTTGGCCGAGTTTGATAATTTTCATTAAAACTTGATTTCTATCACTTCGATTGATGCCAAATGAATAACTTACTTGAATTGGACCATTTTACACTATGTCCATTGTAGATTTGTGTCTCCGACAGTTCGTTTGGTTGCAGGGGACATTTTCAGTTTTTATGGCCAAAATGTGCTTTTCAGAGGCTGAAAAGCATGTTTTGGCAGAGTATGATAATTTTCATTAAAACTTAATTTCTATCACTTCGAATGATGCCAAATGAATAACTTACTTGAATTGGACCATTTTACACTATGTCCATTGTAGATTTGTGTCTCCGACAGTTTGTTTGGTTGCAGGGGACATTTTCAGTTTTTATGGCCAAAATGTGCTTTTCAGGGGCTGAAAAGCATGTTTTGGCCGAGTATGATAATTTTCATTAAAACTTGATTTCTATCACTTCGAATGATGCCAAATGAATAACTTACTTGAATTGGACCATTTTACACTATGTCCATTGTAGATTTGTGTCTCTGACAGTTCGTTTGGTTGCAGGGGACATATTCAGATTTTATGGCCAAAATGTGCTTTTCAGGGGCTGAAAAGCATGTTTTGGCCGAATATGATAATTTTCATTAAAACTTGATTTCTATCACTTCGAATGATGCCAAATGAATAACTTACTTGAATTGGACCATTTTACACTATGTCCATTGTAGATTTGTGTCTCTGACAGTTCGTTTGGTTGCAGGGGACATATTCAGTTTTTATGGCCAAAATGTGCTTTTCAGGGGCTGAAAAGCATGTTTTGGCCGAGTTTGATAATTTTCATTAAAACTTAATTTCTATCACTTCGAATGATGCCAAATGAATAATTTACTTGAATTGGATCATTTTACACTATGTCCATTGTAGATTTGTATCTCTGACAGTTCGTTTGGTTGCAGGGGACATATTCAGTTTTTATGGCCAAAATGTGCTTTTCAGGGGCTGAAAAGCATGTTTTGGCCGAGTATGATAATTTTCATTAAAACTTGATTTCTATCCATTTGAATGATGCCAAATGAATAACTTACTTGAATTGGACCATTTTACACTATGTCCATTGTAGATTTGTGTCTCTGACAGTTCGTTTGGTTGCAGGGGACATATTCAGTTTTTATGGCCAAAATGTGCTTTTCAGGGGCTGAAAAGCATGTTTTGGCCGAGTTTGATAATTTTCATTAAAACTTGATTTCTATCACTTCGATTGATGCCAAATGAATAACTTACTTGAATTGGACCATTTTACACTATGTCCATTGTAGATTTGTGTCTCTGACAGTTCGTTTGGTTGCAGGGGACATATTCAGTTTTTATGGCCAAAATGTGCTTTTCAGGGGCTGAAAAGCATGTTTTGGCCGAATATGATAATTTTCATTAAAACTTGATTTCTATCACTTCGAATGATGCCAAATGAATAACTTACTTGAATTGGACCATTTTACACTATGTCCATTGTAGATTTGTGTCTCCGACAGTTTGTTTGGTTGTAGGGGACATTTTCAGTTTTTATGGCCAAAATGTGCTTTTCAGGGGCTGAAAAGCATGTTTTGGCCGAATATGATAATTTTCATTAAAACTTGATTTCTATCACTTCGAATGATGCCAAATGAATAACTTACTTGAATTGGACCATTTTACACTATGTCCATTGTAGATTTGTGTCTCCGACAGTTTGTTTGGTTGCAGGGGACATTTTCAGTTTTTATGGCCAAAATGTGCTTTTCAGGGGCTGAAAAGCATGTTTTGGCCGAGTATGATAATTTTCATTAAAACTTGATTTCTATCACTTCGATTGATGCCAAATGAATAACTTACTTGAATTGGACCATTTTACACTATGTCCATTGTAGATTTGTGTCTCTGACAGTTCGTTTGGTTGCAGGGGACATATTCAGTTTTTATGGCCAAAATGTGCTTTTCAGGGGCTGAAAAGCATGTTTTGGCCGAATATGATAATTTTCATTAAATCTTGATTTCTATCACTTCGAATGATGCCAAATGAATAACTTACTTGAATTGGACCATTTTACACTATGTCCATTGTAGATTTGTGTCTCTGACAATTCGTTTGGTTTCAGGGGACATATTCAGTTTTTATGGCCAAAATGTGCTTTTCAGGGGCTGAAAAGCATGTTTTGGCCGAGTATGATAATTTTCATTAAAACTTGATTTCTATCACTTCGAATGATGCCAAATGAATAACTTACTTGAATTGGACCATTTTACACTATGTCCATTGTAGATTTGTGTCTCCGACAGTTCGTTTGGTTGCAGGGGACATTTTCAGTTTTTATGGCCAAAATGTGCTTTTCAGAGGCTGAAAAGCATGTTTTGGCAGAGTATGATAATTTTCATTAAAACTTAATTTCTATCACTTCGAATGATGCCAAATGAATAACTTACTTGAATTGGACCATTTTACACTATGTCCATTGTAGATTTGTGTCTCTGACAGTTCGTTTGGTTGCAGGGGACATATTCAGTTTTTATGGCCAAAATGTGATTTTCAGGGGCTGAAAAGCATGTTTTGGCCGAGTTTGATAATTTTCATTAAAACTGGATTTCTATCACTTCGATTGATGCCAAATGAATAACTTACTTGAATTGGACCATTGTACACTATGTCCATTGTAGATTTGTGTCTCCGACAGTTCGTTTGGTTGCAGGGGACATTTTCAGTTTTTATGGCCAAAATGTGCTTTTCAGGGGCTGAAAAGCATGTTTTGGCCGAATATGATAATTTTCATTAAAACTTGATTTCTATCACTTCGAATGACGCCAAATGAATAACTTACTTGAATTGGACCATTTTACACTATGTCCATTGTAGATTTGTTTCTCTGACAGTTCGTTTGGTTGCAGGGGACATATTCAGTTTTTATGGCCAAAATGTGCTTTTCAGGGGCTGAAAAGCATGCTTTGGCCGAGTATGGTAATTTTCATTAAAACTTGATTTCTATCATTTCGAATGATGCCAAATGAATAACTTACTTGAATTGGACCATTTTACACTATGTCCATTGTAGATTTGTGTCTCTGACAGTTCGTTTGGTTGCAGGGGACATATTCAGTTTTTATGGCCAAAATGTGCTTTTCAGGGGCTGAAAAGCATGTTTTGGCCGAGTTTGATAATTTTCATTAAAACTTGATTTCTATCACTTCGATTGATGCCAAATGAATAACTTACTTGAATTGGACCATTGTACACTATGTCCATTGTAGATTTGTGTCTCTGACAGTTCGTTTGGTTGCAGGGGACATTTTCAGTTTTTATGGCCAAAATGTGCTTTTCAGAGGCTGAAAAGCATGTTTTGGCCGAGTATGATAATTTACATTAAAACTTAATTTCTATCACTTCGAATGATGCCAAATGAATAACTTACTTGAATTGGACCATTTTACACTATGTCCATTGTAGATTTGTGTCTCTGACAGTTCGTTTGGTTGCAGGGGACATATTAAGTTTTTATGGCCAAAATGTGCTTTTCAGGGGCTGAAAAGCATGTTTTGGCCGAGTATGATAATTTTCATTAAAACTTGATTTCTATCACTTCGAATGATGCCAAATGAATAACTTACTTGAATTGGACCATTTTACACTATGTCCATTGTAGATTTGTGTCTCTGACAGTTCGTTTGGTTGCAGGGGACATTTTCAGTTTATATGGCCAAAATGTGCTTTTCAGGGGCTGAAAAGCATGTTTTGGCCGAGTATGATAATTTTCATTAAAACTTGATTTCTATCACTTCGAATGATGCCAAATGAATAACTTACTTGAATTGGACCATTTTACACTATGTCCATTGTAGATTTGTGTCTCTGACAGTTCGTTTGGTTGCAGGGGACATATTCAGATTTTATGGCCAAAATGTGCTTTTCAGGGGCTGAAAAGCATGTTTTGGCCGAATATGATAATTTTCATTAAAACTTGATTTCTATCACTTCGAATGATGCCAAATGAATAACTTACTTGAATTGGACCATTTTACACTATGTCCATTGTAGATTTGTGTCTCTGACAGTTCGTTTGGTTGCAGGGGACATATTCAGTTTTTATGGCCAAAATGTGCTTTTCAGGGGCTGAAAAGCATGTTTTGGCCGAGTTTGATAATTTTCATTAAAACTTAATTTCTATCACTTCGAATGATGCCAAATGAATAATTTACTTGAATTGGATCATTTTACACTATGTCCATTGTAGATTTGTATCTCTGACAGTTCGTTTGGTTGCAGGGGACATATTCAGTTTTTATGGCCAAAATGTGCTTTTCAGGGGCTGAAAAGCATGTTTTGGCCGAGTATGATAATTTTCATTAAAACTTGATTTCTATCCATTTGAATGATGCCAAATGAATAACTTACTTGAATTGGACCATTTTACACTATGTCCATTGTAGATTTGTGTCTCTGACAGTTCGTTTGGTTGCAGGGGACATATTCAGTTTTTATGGCCAAAATGTGCTTTTCAGGGGCTGAAAAGCATGTTTTGGCCGAGTTTGATAATTTTCATTAAAACTTGATTTCTATCACTTCGATTGATGCCAAATGAATAACTTACTTGAATTGGACCATTTTACACTATGTCCATTGTAGATTTGTGTCTCTGACAGTTCGTTTGGTTGCAGGGGACATATTCAGTTTTTATGGCCAAAATGTGCTTTTCAGGGGCTGAAAAGCATGTTTTGGCCGAATATGATAATTTTCATTAAAACTTGATTTCTATCACTTCGAATGATGCCAAATGAATAACTTACTTGAATTGGACCATTTTACACTATGTCCATTGTAGATTTGTGTCTCCGACAGTTTGTTTGGTTGTAGGGGACATTTTCAGTTTTTATGGCCAAAATGTGCTTTTCAGGGGCTGAAAAGCATGTTTTGGCCGAATATGATAATTTTCATTAAAACTTGATTTCTATCACTTCGAATGATGCCAAATGAATAACTTACTTGAATTGGACCATTTTACACTATGTCCATTGTAGATTTGTGTCTCCGACAGTTTGTTTGGTTGCAGGGGACATTTTCAGTTTTTATGGCCAAAATGTGCTTTTCAGGGGCTGAAAAGCATGTTTTGGCCGAGTATGATAATTTTCATTAAAACTTGATTTCTATCACTTCGATTGATGCCAAATGAATAACTTACTTGAATTGGACCATTTTACACTATGTCCATTGTAGATTTGTGTCTCTGACAGTTCGTTTGGTTGCAGGGGACATATTCAGTTTTTATGGCCAAAATGTGCTTTTCAGGGGCTGAAAAGCATGTTTTGGCCGAATATGATAATTTTCATTAAAACTTGATTTCTATCACTTCGAATGATGCCAAATGAATAACTTACTTGAATTGGACCATTTTACACTATGTCCATTGTAGATTTGTGTCTCTGACAATTCGTTTGGTTTCAGGGGACATATTCAGTTTTTATGGCCAAAATGTGCTTTTCAGGGGCTGAAAAGCATGTTTTGGCCGAGTATGATAATTTTCATTAAAACTTGATTTCTATCACTTCGAATGATGCCAAATGAATAACTTACTTGAATTGGACCATTTTACACTATGTCCATTGTAGATTTGTGTCTCCGACAGTTCGTTTGGTTGCAGGGGACATTTTCAGTTTTTATGGCCAAAATGTGCTTTTCAGAGGCTGAAAAGCATGTTTTGGCAGAGTATGATAATTTTCATTAAAACTTAATTTCTATCACTTCGAATGATGCCAAATGAATAACTTACTTGAATTGGACCATTTTACACTATGTCCATTGTAGATTTGTGTCTCTGACAGTTCGTTTGGTTGCAGGGGACATATTAAGTTTTTATGGCCAAAATGTGCTTTTCAGGGGCTGAAAAGCATGTTTTGGCCGAGTATGATAATTTTCATTAAAACTTGATTTCTATCACTTCGAATGATGCCAAATGAATAACTTACTTGAATTGGACCATTTTACACTATGTCCATTGTAGATTTGTGTCTCTGACAGTTCGTTTGGTTGCAGGGGACATTTTCAGTTTATATGGCCAAAATGTGCTTTTCAGGGGCTGAAAAGCATGTTTTGGCCGAGTATGATAATTTTCATTAAAACTTGATTTCTATCACTTCGAATGATGCCAAATGAATAACTTACTTGAATTGGACCATTTTACACTATGTCCATTGTAGATTTGTGTCTCTGACAGTTCGTTTGGTTGCAGGGGACATATTCAGATTTTATGGCCAAAATGTGCTTTTCAGGGGCTGAAAAGCATGTTTTGGCCGAATATGATAATTTTCATTAAAACTTGATTTCTATCACTTCGAATGATGCCAAATGAATAACTTACTTGAATTGGACCATTTTACACTATGTCCATTGTAGATTTGTGTCTCTGACAGTTCGTTTGGTTGCAGGGGACATATTCAGTTTTTATGGCCAAAATGTGCTTTTCAGGGGCTGAAAAGCATGTTTTGGCCGAGTTTGATAATTTTCATTAAAACTTAATTTCTATCACTTCGAATGATGCCAAATGAATAATTTACTTGAATTGGATCATTTTACACTATGTCCATTGTAGATTTGTATCTCTGACAGTTCGTTTGGTTGCAGGGGACATATTCAGTTTTTATGGCCAAAATGTGCTTTTCAGGGGCTGAAAAGCATGTTTTGGCCGAGTATGATAATTTTCATTAAAACTTGATTTCTATCCATTTGAATGATGCCAAATGAATAACTTACTTGAATTGGACCATTTTACACTATGTCCATTGTAGATTTGTGTCTCTGACAGTTCGTTTGGTTGCAGGGGACATATTCAGTTTTTATGGCCAAAATGTGCTTTTCAGGGGCTGAAAAGCATGTTTTGGCCGAGTTTGATAATTTTCATTAAAACTTGATTTCTATCACTTCGATTGATGCCAAATGAATAACTTACTTGAATTGGACCATTTTACACTATGTCCATTGTAGATTTGTGTCTCTGACAGTTCGTTTGGTTGCAGGGGACATATTCAGTTTTTATGGCCAAAATGTGCTTTTCAGGGGCTGAAAAGCATGTTTTGGCCGAATATGATAATTTTCATTAAAACTTGATTTCTATCACTTCGAATGATGCCAAATGAATAACTTACTTGAATTGGACCATTTTACACTATGTCCATTGTAGATTTGTGTCTCCGACAGTTTGTTTGGTTGTAGGGGACATTTTCAGTTTTTATGGCCAAAATGTGCTTTTCAGGGGCTGAAAAGCATGTTTTGGCCGAATATGATAATTTTCATTAAAACTTGATTTCTATCACTTCGAATGATGCCAAATGAATAACTTACTTGAATTGGACCATTTTACACTATGTCCATTGTAGATTTGTGTCTCCGACAGTTTGTTTGGTTGCAGGGGACATTTTCAGTTTTTATGGCCAAAATGTGCTTTTCAGGGGCTGAAAAGCATGTTTTGGCCGAGTATGATAATTTTCATTAAAACTTGATTTCTATCACTTCGATTGATGCCAAATGAATAACTTACTTGAATTGGACCATTTTACACTATGTCCATTGTAGATTTGTGTCTCTGACAGTTCGTTTGGTTGCAGGGGACATATTCAGTTTTTATGGCCAAAATGTGCTTTTCAGGGGCTGAAAAGCATGTTTTGGCCGAATATGATAATTTTCATTAAAACTTGATTTCTATCACTTCGAATGATGCCAAATGAATAACTTACTTGAATTGGACCATTTTACACTATGTCCATTGTAGATTTGTGTCTCTGACAATTCGTTTGGTTTCAGGGGACATATTCAGTTTTTATGGCCAAAATGTGCTTTTCAGGGGCTGAAAAGCATGTTTTGGCCGAGTATGATAATTTTCATTAAAACTTGATTTCTATCACTTCGAATGATGCCAAATGAATAACTTACTTGAATTGGACCATTTTACACTATGTCCATTGTAGATTTGTGTCTCCGACAGTTCGTTTGGTTGCAGGGGACATTTTCAGTTTTTATGGCCAAAATGTGCTTTTCAGAGGCTGAAAAGCATGTTTTGGCAGAGTATGATAATTTTCATTAAAACTTAATTTCTATCACTTCGAATGATGCCAAATGAATAACTTACTTGAATTGGACCATTTTACACTATGTCCATTGTAGATTTGTGTCTCTGACAGTTCGTTTGGTTGCAGGGGACATATTCAGTTTTTATGGCCAAAATGTGATTTTCAGGGGCTGAAAAGCATGTTTTGGCCGAGTTTGATAATTTTCATTAAAACTGGATTTCTATCACTTCGATTGATGCCAAATGAATAACTTACTTGAATTGGACCATTGTACACTATGTCCATTGTAGATTTGTGTCTCCGACAGTTCGTTTGGTTGCAGGGGACATTTTCAGTTTTTATGGCCAAAATGTGCTTTTCAGGGGCTGAAAAGCATGTTTTGGCCGAATATGATAATTTTCATTAAAACTTGATTTCTATCACTTCGAATGACGCCAAATGAATAACTTACTTGAATTGGACCATTTTACACTATGTCCATTGTAGATTTGTTTCTCTGACAGTTCGTTTGGTTGCAGGGGACATATTCAGTTTTTATGGCCAAAATGTGCTTTTCAGGGGCTGAAAAGCATGCTTTGGCCGAGTATGGTAATTTTCATTAAAACTTGATTTCTATCATTTCGAATGATGCCAAATGAATAACTTACTTGAATTGGACCATTTTACACTATGTCCATTGTAGATTTGTGTCTCTGACAGTTCGTTTGGTTGCAGGGGACATATTCAGTTTTTATGGCCAAAATGTGCTTTTCAGGGGCTGAAAAGCATGTTTTGGCCGAGTTTGATAATTTTCATTAAAACTTGATTTCTATCACTTCGATTGATGCCAAATGAATAACTTACTTGAATTGGACCATTGTACACTATGTCCATTGTAGATTTGTGTCTCTGACAGTTCGTTTGGTTGCAGGGGACATTTTCAGTTTTTATGGCCAAAATGTGCTTTTCAGAGGCTGAAAAGCATGTTTTGGCCGAGTATGATAATTTACATTAAAACTTAATTTCTATCACTTCGAATGATGCCAAATGAATAACTTACTTGAATTGGACCATTTTACACTATGTCCATTGTAGATTTGTGTCTCTGACAGTTCGTTTGGTTGCAGGGGACATATTAAGTTTTTATGGCCAAAATGTGCTTTTCAGGGGCTGAAAAGCATGTTTTGGCCGAGTATGATAATTTTCATTAAAACTTGATTTCTATCACTTCGAATGATGCCAAATGAATAACTTACTTGAATTGGACCATTTTACACTATGTCCATTGTAGATTTGTGTCTCTGACAGTTCGTTTGGTTGCAGGGGACATTTTCAGTTTATATGGCCAAAATGTGCTTTTCAGGGGCTGAAAAGCATGTTTTGGCCGAGTATGATAATTTTCATTAAAACTTGATTTCTATCACTTCGAATGATGCCAAATGAATAACTTACTTGAATTGGACCATTTTACACTATGTCCATTGTAGATTTGTGTCTCTGACAGTTCGTTTGGTTGCAGGGGACATATTCAGTTTTTATGGCCAAAATGTGCTTTTCAGGGGCTGAAAAGCATGTTTTGGCCGAGTATGATAATTTTCATTAAAACTTGATTTCTATCACTTCGAATGATGCCAAATGAATAACTTACTTGAATTGGACCATTTTACACTATGTCCATTGTAGATTTGTGTCTCCGACAGTTCGTTTGGTTGCAGGGGACATTTTCAGTTTTTATGGCCAAAATGTGCTTTTCAGAGGCTGAAAAGCATGTTTTGGCCGAGTATGATAATTTACATTAAAACTTAATTTCTATCACTTCGAATGATGCCAAATGAATAACTTACTTGAATTGGACCATTTTACACTATGTCCATTGTAGATTTGTGTCTCTGACAATTCGTTTGGTTTCAGGGGACATATTCAGTTTTTATGGCCAAAATGTGCTTTTCAGGGGCTGAAAAGCATGTTTTGGCCGAGTATGATAATTTTCATTAAAACTTGATTTCTATCACTTCGAATGATGCCAAATGAATAACTTACTTGAATTGGACCATTTTACACTATGTCCATTGTAGATTTGTGTCTCCGACAGTTCGTTTGGTTGCAGGGGACATTTTCAGTTTTTATGGCCAAAATGTGCTTTTCAGAGGCTGAAAAGCATGTTTTGGCAGAGTATGATAATTTTCATTAAAACTTAATTTCTATCACTTCGAATGATGCCAAATGAATAACTTACTTGAATTGGACCATTTTACACTATGTCCATTGTAGATTTGTGTCTCTGACAGTTCGTTTGGTTGCAGGGGACATATTCAGTTTTTATGGCCAAAATGTGCTTTTCAGGGGCTGAAAAGCATGTTTTGGCCGAGTTTGATAATTTTCATTAAAACTTGATTTATATCACTTCGATTGATGCCAAATGAATAACTTACTTGAATTGGACCATTGTACACTATGTCCATTGTAGATTTGTGTCTCCGACAGTTCGTTTGGTTGCAGGGGACATTTTCAGTTTTTATGGCCAAAATGTGCTTTTCAGAGGCTGAAAAGCATGTTTTGGCCGAGTATGATAATTTACATTAAAACTTAATTTCTATCACTTCGAATGATGCCAAATGAATAACTTACTTGAATTGGACCATTTTACACTATGTCCATTGTAGATTTGTGTCTCTGACAGTTCGTTTGGTTGCAGGGGACATATTAAGTTTTTATGGCCAAAATGTGCTTTTCAGAGGCTGAAAAGCATGTTTTGGCCGAGTATGATAATTTTCATTAAAACTTGATTTCTATCACTTCGAATGATGCCAAATGAATAACTTACTTGAATTGGACCATTTTACACTATGTCCATTGTAGATTTGTGTCTCTGACAGTTCGTTTGGTTGCAGGGGACATTTTCAGTTTTTATGGCCAAAATGTGCTTTTCAGGGGCTGAAAAGCATGTTTTGGCCGAGTATGATAATTTTCATTAAAACTTGATTTCTATCACTCGAATGATGCCAAATGAATAACTTACTTGAATTGGACCATTTTACACTATGTCCATTGTAGATTTGTGTCTCCGACAGTTTGTTTGGTTGCAGGGGACATTTTCAGTTTTTATGGCCAAAATGTGCTTTTCAGGGGCTGAAAAGCATGTTTTGGCCGAGTATGATAATTTTCATTAAAACTTGATTTCTATCCATTTGAATGATGCCAAATGAATAACTTACTTGAATTGGACCATTTTACACTATGTCCATTGTAGATTTGTGTCTCTGACAGTTCATTTGGTTGTAGGGGACATATTAAGTTTTTATGGCCAAAATGTGCTTTTCAGGGGCTGAAAAGCACGTTTTGGCCGAGTATGATAATTTTCATTAAAACTTGATTTCTATCCATTCGAATGATGCCAAATGAATAACTTACTTGAATTGGACCATTTTACACTATGTCCATTGTAGATTTGTGTCTCTGACAGTTCGTTTGGTTGCAGGGAACATATTCAGTTTTTATGGCCAAAATGTGCTTTTCAGGGGCTGAAAAGCATGTTTTGGCCGAGTATGATAATTTTCATTAAAACTTGATTTCTATCACTTCAAATGATGCCAAATAAATAACTTACTTGAATTGGACCATTTTACACTATGTCCATTGTAGATTTGTGTCTCCGACAGTTCGTTTGGTTGCAGGGGACATTTTCAGTTTTTATGGCCAAAATGTGCTTTTCAGAGGCTGAAAAGCATGTTTTGGCCGAGTTTGATAATTTTCATTAAAACTTGATTTCTATCACTTCGATTGATGCCAAATGAATAACTTACTTGAATTGGACCATTGTACACTATGTCCATTGTAGATTTGTGTCTCCGACAGTTCGTTTGGTTGCAGGGGACATTTTCAGTTTTTATGGCCAAAATGTGCTTTTCAGAGGCTGAAAAGCATGTTTTGGCCGAGTATGATAATTTACATTAAAACTTAATTTCTATCACTTCGAATGATGCCAAATGAATAACTTACTTGAATTGGACCATTTTACACTATGTCCATTGTAGATTTGTGTCTCTGACAGTTCGTTTGGTTGCAGGGGACATATTAAGTTTTTATGGCCAAAATGTGCTGTTCAGAGGCTGAAAAGCATGTTTTGGCCGAGTATGATAATTTTCATTAAAACTTGATTTCTATCACTTCGAATGATGCCAAATGAATAACTTACTTGAATTGGACCATTTTACACTATGTCCATTGTAGATTTGTGTCTCTGACAGTTCGTTTGGTTGCAGGGGACATTTTCAGTTTTTATGGCCAAAATGTGCTTTTCAGGGGCTGAAAAGCATGTTTTGGCCTAGTATGATAATTTTCATTAAAACTTGATTTCTATCACTCGAATGATGCCAAATAAATAACTTACTTGAATTGGACCATTTTACACTATGTCCATTGTAGATTTGTGTCTCCGACAGTTCGTTTGGTTGCAGGGGACATTTTCAGTTTTTATGGCCAAAATGTGCTTTTCAGAGGCTGAAAAGCATGTTTTGGCAGAGTATGATAATTTTCATTAAAACTTGATTTCTATCACTTCGAATGATGCCAAATGAATAATTTACTTGAATTGGACCATTTTACACTATGTCCATTGTAGATTTGTATCTCTGACAGTTCGTTTGGTTGCAGGGGACATATTCAGTTTTTAAGGCCAAAATGTGCTTTTCAGGGGCTGAAAAGCATGCTTTGGCCGAGTATGGTAATTTTCATTAAAACTTGATTTCTATCACTTCGAATGATGCCAAATGAATAACTTACTTGAATTGGACCATTTTACACTATGTCCATTGTAGATTTGTGTCTCTGACAGTTCGTTTGGTTGCAGGGGACATTTTCAGTTTTTATGGCCAAAATGTGCTTTTCAGAGGCTGAAAAGCATGTTTTGGCCGAGTATGATAATTTTCATTAAAACTTGATTTCTATCCATTCGAATGATGCCAAATGAATAACTTACTTGAATTGGACCATTTTACACTATGTCCATTGTAGATTTGTGTCTCTGACAGTTCGTTTGGTTGCAGGGGACATATTCAGTTTTTATGGCCAAAATGTGCTTTTCAGGGGCTGAAAAGCATGTTTTGGCCGAGTTTGATAATTTTCATTAAAACTTGATTTCTATCACTTCGATTGATGCCAAATGAATAACTTACTTGAATTGGACCATTGTACACTATGTCCATTGTAGATTTGTGTCTCCGACAGTTCGTTTGGTTGCAGGGGACATATTAAGTTTTTATGGCCAAAATGTGCTTTTCAGAGGCTGAAAAGCATGTTTTGGCCGAGTATGATAATTTACATTAAAACTTAATTTCTATCACTTCGAATGATGCCAAATGAATAACTCACTTGAATTGGACCATTTTACACTATGTCCATTGTAGATTTGTGTCTCTGACAGTTTGTTTGGTTGCAGGGGACATATTAAGTTTTTATGGCCAAAATGTGCTTTTCAGGGGCTGAAAAGCATGTTTTGGCCGAATATGATAATTTTCATTAAAACTTGATTTCTATCACTTCGAATGATGCCAAATGAATAACTTACTTGAATTGGACCATTTTACACTATGTCCATTGTAGATTTGTTTCTCTGACAGTTCGTTTGGTTGCAGGGGACATATTCATTTTAAATGGCCAAAATGTGCTTTTCAGGGGCTGAAAAGCACGTTTTGGCAGAGTATGATAATTTTCATTAAAACTTGATTTCTATCCATTCGAATGATGCCAAATGAATAACTTACTTGAATTGGACCATTTTACACTATTTCCATTGTAGATTTGTGTCTCTGACAGTTCGTTTGGTTGCAGGGGACATTTTCAGTTTTTATGGCCAAAATGTGCTTTTCAGGGGCTGAAAAGCATGTTTTGGCCGAGTATGATAATTTTCATTAAAACTTGATTTCTATCCATTTGAATGATGCCAAATGAATAACTTACTTGAATTGGACCATTTTACACTATGTCCATTGTAGATTTGTGTCTCCGACAGTTCGTTTGGTTGCAGGGGACATTTTCAGTTTTTATGGCCAAAATGTGCTTTTCAGAGGCTGAAAAGCATGTTTTGGCCGAGTATGATAATTTACATTAAAACTTAATTTCTATCACTTCGATTGATGCCAAATGAATAACTTACTTGAATTGGACCATTTTACACTATGTCCATTGTAGATTTGTGTCTCTGACAGTTCGTTTGGTTGCAGGGGACATATTAAGTTTTCATGGCCAAAATGTGCTTTTCAGGGGCTGAAAAGCATGTTTTGGCCGAGTATGATAATTTTCATTAAAACTTGATTTCTATCACTTCGAATGATGCCAAATGAATAACTAACTTGAATTGGACCATTTTACACTATGTCCATTGTAGATTTGTGTCTCCGACAGTTCGTTTGGTTGCAGGGGACATTTTCAGTTTTTATGGCCAAAATGTGCTTTTCAGGGGCTGAAAAGCATGTTTTTGCCGAATATGATAATTTTCATTAAAACTTGATTTCTATCACTTCGAATGACGCCAAATGAATAACTTACTTGAATTGGACCATTTTACACTATGTCCATTGTAGATTTGTTTCTCTGACAGTTCGTTTGGTTGCAGGGGACATATTCAGTTTTTATGGCCAAAATGTGCTTTTCAGGGGCTGAAAAGCATGCTTTGGCCGAGTATGGTAATTTTCATTAAAACTTGATTTCTATCATTTCGAATGATGCCAAATGAATAACTTACTTGAATTGGACCATTTTACACTATGTCCATTGTAGATTTGTGTCTCTGACAGTTCGTTTGGTTGCAGGGGACATATTCAGTTTTTATGGCCAAAATGTGCTTTTCAGGGGCTGAAAAGCATGTTTTGGCCGAGTTTGATAATTTTCATTAAAACTTGATTTCTATCACTTCGATTGATGCCAAATGAATAACTTACTTGAATTGGACCATTGTACACTATGTCCATTGTAGATTTGTGTCTCTGACAGTTCGTTTGGTTGCAGGGGACATTTTCAGTTTTTATGGCCAAAATGTGCTTTTCAGAGGCTGAAAAGCATGTTTTGGCCGAGTATGATAATTTACATTAAAACTTAATTTCTATCACTTCGAATGATGCCAAATGAATAACTTACTTGAATTGGACCATTTTACACTATGTCCATTGTAGATTTGTGTCTCTGACAGTTCGTTTGGTTGCAGGGGACATATTAAGTTTTTATGGCCAAAATGTGCTTTTCAGGGGCTGAAAAGCATGTTTTGGCCGAGTATGATAATTTTCATTAAAACTTGATTTCTATCACTTCGAATGATGCCAAATGAATAACTTACTTGAATTGGACCATTTTACACTATGTCCATTGTAGATTTGTGTCTCTGACAGTTCGTTTGGTTGCAGGGGACATTTTCAGTTTATATGGCCAAAATGTGCTTTTCAGGGGCTGAAAAGCATGTTTTGGCCGAGTATGATAATTTTCATTAAAACTTGATTTCTATCACTTCGAATGATGCCAAATGAATAACTTACTTGAATTGGACCATTTTACACTATGTCCATTGTAGATTTGTGTCTCTGACAGTTCGTTTGGTTGCAGGGGACATATTCAGTTTTTATGGCCAAAATGTGCTTTTCAGGGGCTGAAAAGCATGTTTTGGCCGAGTATGATAATTTTCATTAAAACTTGATTTCTATCACTTCGAATGATGCCAAATGAATAACTTACTTGAATTGGACCATTTTACACTATGTCCATTGTAGATTTGTGTCTCCGACAGTTCGTTTGGTTGCAGGGGACATTTTCAGTTTTTATGGCCAAAATGTGCTTTTCAGAGGCTGAAAAGCATGTTTTGGCCGAGTATGATAATTTACATTAAAACTTAATTTCTATCACTTCGAATGATGCCAAATGAATAACTTACTTGAATTGGACCATTTTACACTATGTCCATTGTAGATTTGTGTCTCTGACAATTCGTTTGGTTTCAGGGGACATATTCAGTTTTTATGGCCAAAATGTGCTTTTCAGGGGCTGAAAAGCATGTTTTGGCCGAGTATGATAATTTTCATTAAAACTTGATTTCTATCACTTCGAATGATGCCAAATGAATAACTTACTTGAATTGGACCATTTTACACTATGTCCATTGTAGATTTGTGTCTCCGACAGTTCGTTTGGTTGCAGGGGACATTTTCAGTTTTTATGGCCAAAATGTGCTTTTCAGGGGCTGAAAAGCATGTTTTGGCCTAGTATGATAATTTTCATTAAAACTTGATTTCTATCACTCGAATGATGCCAAATAAATAACTTACTTGAATTGGACCATTTTACACTATGTCCATTGTAGATTTGTGTCTCCGACAGTTCGTTTGGTTGCAGGGGACATTTTCAGTTTTTATGGCCAAAATGTGCTTTTCAGAGGCTGAAAAGCATGTTTTGGCAGAGTATGATAATTTTCATTAAAACTTGATTTCTATCACTTCGAATGATGCCAAATGAATAATTTACTTGAATTGGACCATTTTACACTATGTCCATTGTAGATTTGTATCTCTGACAGTTCGTTTGGTTGCAGGGGACATATTCAGTTTTTAAGGCCAAAATGTGCTTTTCAGGGGCTGAAAAGCATGCTTTGGCCGAGTATGGTAATTTTCATTAAAACTTGATTTCTATCACTTCGAATGATGCCAAATGAATAACTTACTTGAATTGGACCATTTTACACTATGTCCATTGTAGATTTGTGTCTCTGACAGTTCGTTTGGTTGCAGGGGACATTTTCAGTTTTTATGGCCAAAATGTGCTTTTCAGAGGCTGAAAAGCATGTTTTGGCCGAGTATGATAATTTTCATTAAAACTTGATTTCTATCCATTCGAATGATGCCAAATGAATAACTTACTTGAATTGGACCATTTTACACTATGTCCATTGTAGATTTGTGTCTCTGACAGTTCGTTTGGTTGCAGGGGACATATTCAGTTTTTATGGCCAAAATGTGCTTTTCAGGGGCTGAAAAGCATGTTTTGGCCGAGTTTGATAATTTTCATTAAAACTTGATTTCTATCACTTCGATTGATGCCAAATGAATAACTTACTTGAATTGGACCATTGTACACTATGTCCATTGTAGATTTGTGTCTCCGACAGTTCGTTTGGTTGCAGGGGACATATTAAGTTTTTATGGCCAAAATGTGCTTTTCAGAGGCTGAAAAGCATGTTTTGGCCGAGTATGATAATTTACATTAAAACTTAATTTCTATCACTTCGAATGATGCCAAATGAATAACTCACTTGAATTGGACCATTTTACACTATGTCCATTGTAGATTTGTGTCTCTGACAGTTTGTTTGGTTGCAGGGGACATATTAAGTTTTTATGGCCAAAATGTGCTTTTCAGGGGCTGAAAAGCATGTTTTGGCCGAATATGATAATTTTCATTAAAACTTGATTTCTATCACTTCGAATGATGCCAAATGAATAACTTACTTGAATTGGACCATTTTACACTATGTCCATTGTAGATTTGTTTCTCTGACAGTTCGTTTGGTTGCAGGGGACATATTCATTTTAAATGGCCAAAATGTGCTTTTCAGGGGCTGAAAAGCACGTTTTGGCAGAGTATGATAATTTTCATTAAAACTTGATTTCTATCCATTCGAATGATGCCAAATGAATAACTTACTTGAATTGGACCATTTTACACTATTTCCATTGTAGATTTGTGTCTCTGACAGTTCGTTTGGTTGCAGGGGACATTTTCAGTTTTTATGGCCAAAATGTGCTTTTCAGGGGCTGAAAAGCATGTTTTGGCCGAGTATGATAATTTTCATTAAAACTTGATTTCTATCCATTTGAATGATGCCAAATGAATAACTTACTTGAATTGGACCATTTTACACTATGTCCATTGTAGATTTGTGTCTCCGACAGTTCGTTTGGTTGCAGGGGACATTTTCAGTTTTTATGGCCAAAATGTGCTTTTCAGAGGCTGAAAAGCATGTTTTGGCCGAGTATGATAATTTACATTAAAACTTAATTTCTATCACTTCGATTGATGCCAAATGAATAACTTACTTGAATTGGACCATTTTACACTATGTCCATTGTAGATTTGTGTCTCTGACAGTTCGTTTGGTTGCAGGGGACATATTAAGTTTTCATGGCCAAAATGTGCTTTTCAGGGGCTGAAAAGCATGTTTTGGCCGAGTATGATAATTTTCATTAAAACTTGATTTCTATCACTTCGAATGATGCCAAATGAATAACTAACTTGAATTGGACCATTTTACACTATGTCCATTGTAGATTTGTGTCTCCGACAGTTCGTTTGGTTGCAGGGGACATTTTCAGTTTTTATGGCCAAAATGTGCTTTTCAGGGGCTGAAAAGCATGTTTTTGCCGAATATGATAATTTTCATTAAAACTTGATTTCTATCACTTCGAATGACGCCAAATGAATAACTTACTTGAATTGGACCATTTTACACTATGTCCATTGTAGATTTGTTTCTCTGACAGTTCGTTTGGTTGCAGGGGACATATTCAGTTTTTATGGCCAAAATGTGCTTTTCAGGGGCTGAAAAGCATGCTTTGGCCGAGTATGGTAATTTTCATTAAAACTTGATTTCTATCATTTCGAATGATGCCAAATGAATAACTTACTTGAATTGGACCATTTTACACTATGTCCATTGTAGATTTGTGTCTCTGACAGTTCGTTTGGTTGCAGGGGACATATTCAGTTTTTATGGCCAAAATGTGCTTTTCAGGGGCTGAAAAGCATGTTTTGGCCGAGTTTGATAATTTTCATTAAAACTTGATTTCTATCACTTCGATTGATGCCAAATGAATAACTTACTTGAATTGGACCATTGTACACTATGTCCATTGTAGATTTGTGTCTCTGACAGTTCGTTTGGTTGCAGGGGACATTTTCAGTTTTTATGGCCAAAATGTGCTTTTCAGAGGCTGAAAAGCATGTTTTGGCCGAGTATGATAATTTACATTAAAACTTAATTTCTATCACTTCGAATGATGCCAAATGAATAACTTACTTGAATTGGACCATTTTACACTATGTCCATTGTAGATTTGTGTCTCTGACAGTTCGTTTGGTTGCAGGGGACATATTAAGTTTTTATGGCCAAAATGTGCTTTTCAGGGGCTGAAAAGCATGTTTTGGCCGAGTATGATAATTTTCATTAAAACTTGATTTCTATCACTTCGAATGATGCCAAATGAATAACTTACTTGAATTGGACCATTTTACACTATGTCCATTGTAGATTTGTGTCTCTGACAGTTCGTTTGGTTGCAGGGGACATTTTCAGTTTATATGGCCAAAATGTGCTTTTCAGGGGCTGAAAAGCATGTTTTGGCCGAGTATGATAATTTTCATTAAAACTTGATTTCTATCACTTCGAATGATGCCAAATGAATAACTTACTTGAATTGGACCATTTTACACTATGTCCATTGTAGATTTGTGTCTCTGACAGTTCGTTTGGTTGCAGGGGACATATTCAGTTTTTATGGCCAAAATGTGCTTTTCAGGGGCTGAAAAGCATGTTTTGGCCGAGTATGATAATTTTCATTAAAACTTGATTTCTATCACTTCGAATGATGCCAAATGAATAACTTACTTGAATTGGACCATTTTACACTATGTCCATTGTAGATTTGTGTCTCCGACAGTTCGTTTGGTTGCAGGGGACATTTTCAGTTTTTATGGCCAAAATGTGCTTTTCAGAGGCTGAAAAGCATGTTTTGGCCGAGTATGATAATTTACATTAAAACTTAATTTCTATCACTTCGAATGATGCCAAATGAATAACTTACTTGAATTGGACCATTTTACACTATGTCCATTGTAGATTTGTGTCTCTGACAATTCGTTTGGTTTCAGGGGACATATTCAGTTTTTATGGCCAAAATGTGCTTTTCAGGGGCTGAAAAGCATGTTTTGGCCGAGTATGATAATTTTCATTAAAACTTGATTTCTATCACTTCGAATGATGCCAAATGAATAACTTACTTGAATTGGACCATTTTACACTATGTCCATTGTAGATTTGTGTCTCCGACAGTTCGTTTGGTTGCAGGGGACATTTTCAGTTTTTATGGCCAAAATGTGCTTTTCAGAGGCTGAAAAGCATGTTTTGGCAGAGTATGATAATTTTCATTAAAACTTAATTTCTATCACTTCGAATGATGCCAAATGAATAACTTACTTGAATTGGACCATTTTACACTATGTCCATTGTAGATTTGTGTCTCTGACAGTTCGTTTGGTTGCAGGGGACATATTCAGTTTTTATGGCCAAAATGTGCTTTTCAGGGGCTGAAAAGCATGTTTTGGCCGAGTTTGATAATTTTCATTAAAACTTGATTTCTATCACTTCGATTGATGCCAAATGAATAACTTACTTGAATTGGACCATTGTACACTATGTCCATTGTAGATTTGTGTCTCCGACAGTTCGTTTGGTTGCAGGGGACATTTTCAGTTTTTATGGCCAAAATGTGCTTTTCAGAGGCTGAAAAGCATGTTTTGGCAGAGTATGATAATTTTCATTAAAACTTAATTTCTATCACTTCGAATGATGCCAAATGAATAACTTACTTGAATTGGACCATTTTACACTATGTCCATTGTAGATTTGTGTCTCTGACAGTTCGTTTGGTTGCAGGGGACATATTCAGTTTTTATGGCCAAAATGTGCTTTTCAGGGGCTGAAAAGCATGTTTTGGCCGAGTTTGATAATTTTCATTAAAACTTGATTTATATCACTTCAATTGATGCCAAATGAATAACTTACTTGAATTGGACCATTGTACACTATGTCCATTGTAGATTTGTGTCTCCGACAGTTCGTTTGGTTGCAGGGGACATTTTCAGTTTTTATGGCCAAAATGTGCTTTTCAGAGGCTGAAAAGCATGTTTTGGCCGAGTATGATAATTTACATTAAAACTTAATTTCTATCACTTCGAATGATGCCAAATGAATAACTTACTTGAATTGGACCATTTTACACTATGTCCATTGTAGATTTGTGTCTCTGACAGTTCGTTTGGTTGCAGGGGACATATTAAGTTTTTATGGCCAAAATGTGCTTTTCAGAGGCTGAAAAGCATGTTTTGGCCGAGTATGATAATTTTCATTAAAACTTGATTTCTATCACTTCGAATGATGCCAAATGAATAACTTACTTGAATTGGACCATTTTACACTATGTCCATTGTAGATTTGTGTCTCTGACAGTTCGTTTGGTTGCAGGGGACATTTTCAGTTTTTATGGCCAAAATGTGCTTTTCAGGGGCTGAAAAGCATGTTTTGGCCGAGTATGATAATTTTCATTAAAACTTGATTTCTATCACTCGAATGATGCCAAATGAATAACTTACTTGAATTGGACCATTTTACACTATGTCCATTGTAGATTTGTGTCTCCGACAGTTTGTTTGGTTGCAGGGGACATTTTCAGTTTTTATGGCCAAAATGTGCTTTTCAGGGGCTGAAAAGCATGTTTTGGCCGAGTATGATAATTTTCATTAAAACTTGATTTCTATCCATTTGAATGATGCCAAATGAATAACTTACTTGAATTGGACCATTTTACACTATGTCCATTGTAGATTTGTGTCTCTGACAGTTCATTTGGTTGTAGGGGACATATTAAGTTTTTATGGCCAAAATGTGCTTTTCAGGGGCTGAAAAGCACGTTTTGGCCGAGTATGATAATTTTCATTAAAACTTGATTTCTATCCATTCGAATGATGCCAAATGAATAACTTACTTGAATTGGACCATTTTACACTATGTCCATTGTAGATTTGTGTCTCTGACAGTTCGTTTGGTTGCAGGGGACATATTCAGTTTTTAAGGCCAAAATGTGCTTTTCAGAGGCTGAAAAGCATGTTTTGGCAGAGTATGATAATTTTCATTAAAACTTCATTTCTATCACTTCGAATGATGCCAAATGAATAACTTACTTGAATTGGACCATTTTACACTATGTCCATTGTAGATTTGTGTCTCTGACAGTTCGTTTGGTTGCAGGGGACATATTCAGTTTTTATGGCCAAAATGTGCTTTTCAGGGGCTGAAAAGCATGTTTTGGCCGAGTTTGATAATTTTCATTAAAACTTGATTTCTATCACTTCGATTGATGCCAAATGAATGACTTACTTGAATTGGACCATTGTACACTATGTCCATTGTAGATTTGTGTCTCCGACAGTTCGTTTGGTTGCAGGGGACATTTTCAGTTTTTATGGCCAAAATGTGCTTTTCAGAGGCTGAAAAGCATGTTTTGGCCGAGTATGATAATTTACATTAAAACTTAATTTCTATCACTTCGAATGATGCCAAATGAATAACTTACTTGAATTGGACCATTTTAAACTATGTCCATTGTAGATTTGTGTCTCTGACAGTTCGTTTGGTTGCAGGGGACATATTAAGTTTTTATGGCCAAAATGTGCTGTTCAGAGGCTGAAAAGCATGTTTTGGCCGAGTATGATAATTTTCATTAAAACTTGATTTCTATCACTTCGAATGATGCCAAATGAATAACTTACTTGAATTGGACCATTTTACACTATGTCCATTGTAGATTTGTGTCTCTGACAGTTCGTTTGGTTGCAGGGGACATTTTCAGTTTTTATGGTCAAAATGTGCTTTTCAGGGGCTGAAAAGCATGTTTTGGCCGAGTATGATAATTTTCATTAAAACTTGATTTCTATCACTCGAATGATGCCAAATAAATAACTTACTTGAATTGGACCATTTTACACTATGTCCATTGTAGATTTGTGTCTCCGACAGTTCGTTTGGTTGCAGGGGACATTTTCAGTTTTTATGGCCAAAATGTGCTTTTCAGAGGCTGAAAAGCATGTTTTGGCAGAGTATGATAATTTTCATTAAAACTTGATTTCTATCACTTCGAATGATGCCAAATGAATAATTTACTTGAATTGGACCATTTTACACTATGTCCATTGTAGATTTGTATCTCTGACAGTTCGTTTGGTTGCAGGGGACATATTCAGTTTTTAAGGCCAAAATGTGCTTTTCAGGGGCTGAAAAGCATGCTTTGGCCGAGTATGGTAATTTTCATTAAAACTTGATTTCTATCACTTCGAATGATGCCAAATGAATAACTTACTTGAATTGGACCATTTTACACTATGTCCATTGTAGATTTGTGTCTCTGACAGTTCGTTTGGTTGCAGGGGACATTTTCAGTTTTTATGGCCAAAATGTGCTTTTCAGAGGCTGAAAAGCATGTTTTGGCCGAGTATGATAATTTACATTAAAACTTAATTTCTATCACTTCGAATGATGCCAAATGAATAACTTACTTGAATTGGACCATTTTACACTATGTCCATTGTAGATTTGTGTCTCTGACAGTTCGTTTGGTTGCAGGGGACATATTAAGTTTTTATGGCCAAAATGTGCTTTTCAGGGGCTGAAAAGCATGTTTTGG
Organism: Stigmatopora argus; assembly: GCF_051989625.1. NCBI lineage: Eukaryota > Metazoa > Chordata > Actinopteri > Syngnathiformes > Syngnathidae > Stigmatopora > Stigmatopora argus. Next base: position 359,054 of record NC_135393.1, on the reverse strand, counting down.
CCGAGTATGATAATTTTCATTAAAACTTGATTTCTATCACTTCGAATGATGCCAAATGAATAACTTACTTGAATTGGACCATTTTACACTATGTCCATTGTAGATTTGTGTCTCTGACAGTTCGTTTGGTTGCAGGGGACATTTTCAGTTTATATGGCCAAAATGTGCTTTTCAGGGGCTGAAAAGCATGTTTTGGCCGAGTATGATAATTTTCATTAAAACTTGATTTCTATCACTTCGAATGATGCCAAATGAATAACTTACTTGAATTGGACCATTTTACACTATGTCCATTGTAGATTTGTGTCTCTGACAGTTCGTTTGGTTGCAGGGGACATATTCAGTTTTTATGGCCAAAATGTGCTTTTCAGGGGCTGAAAAGCATGTTTTGGCCGAGTATGATAATTTTCATTAAAACTTGATTTCTATCACTTCGAATGATGCCAAATGAATAACTTACTTGAATTGGACCATTTTACACTATGTCCATTGTAGATTTGTGTCTCCGACAGTTCGTTTGGTTGCAGGGGACATTTTCAGTTTTTATGGCCAAAATGTGCTTTTCAGAGGCTGAAAAGCATGTTTTGGCCGAGTATGATAATTTACATTAAAACTTAATTTCTATCACTTCGAATGATGCCAAATGAATAACTTACTTGAATTGGACCATTTTACACTATGTCCATTGTAGATTTGTGTCTCTGACAATTCGTTTGGTTTCAGGGGACATATTCAGTTTTTATGGCCAAAATGTGCTTTTCAGGGGCTGAAAAGCATGTTTTGGCCGAGTATGATAATTTTCATTAAAACTTGATTTCTATCACTTCGAATGATGCCAAATGAATAACTTACTTGAATTGGACCATTTTACACTATGTCCATTGTAGATTTGTGTCTCCGACAGTTCGTTTGGTTGCAGGGGACATTTTCAGTTTTTATGGCCAAAATGTGCTTTTCAGAGGCTGAAAAGCATGTTTTGGCAGAGTATGATAATTTTCATTAAAACTTAATTTCTATCACTTCGAATGATGCCAAATGAATAACTTACTTGAATTGGACCATTTTACACTATGTCCATTGTAGATTTGTGTCTCTGACAGTTCGTTTGGTTGCAGGGGACATATTCAGTTTTTATGGCCAAAATGTGCTTTTCAGGGGCTGAAAAGCATGTTTTGGCCGAGTTTGATAATTTTCATTAAAACTTGATTTCTATCACTTCGATTGATGCCAAATGAATAACTTACTTGAATTGGACCATTGTACACTATGTCCATTGTAGATTTGTGTCTCCGACAGTTCGTTTGGTTGCAGGGGACATTTTCAGTTTTTATGGCCAAAATGTGCTTTTCAGAGGCTGAAAAGCATGTTTTGGCAGAGTATGATAATTTTCATTAAAACTTAATTTCTATCACTTCGAATGATGCCAAATGAATAACTTACTTGAATTGGACCATTTTACACTATGTCCATTGTAGATTTGTGTCTCTGACAGTTCGTTTGGTTGCAGGGGACATATTCAGTTTTTATGGCCAAAATGTGCTTTTCAGGGGCTGAAAAGCATGTTTTGGCCGAGTTTGATAATTTTCATTAAAACTTGATTTATATCACTTCAATTGATGCCAAATGAATAACTTACTTGAATTGGACCATTGTACACTATGTCCATTGTAGATTTGTGTCTCCGACAGTTCGTTTGGTTGCAGGGGACATTTTCAGTTTTTATGGCCAAAATGTGCTTTTCAGAGGCTGAAAAGCATGTTTTGGCCGAGTATGATAATTTACATTAAAACTTAATTTCTATCACTTCGAATGATGCCAAATGAATAACTTACTTGAATTGGACCATTTTACACTATGTCCATTGTAGATTTGTGTCTCTGACAGTTCGTTTGGTTGCAGGGGACATATTCAGTTTTTATGGCCAAAATGTGCTTTTCAGGGGCTGAAAAGCATGTTTTGGCCGAGTTTGATAATTTTCATTAAAACTTGATTTCTATCACTTCGATTGATGCCAAATGAATGACTTACTTGAATTGGACCATTGTACACTATGTCCATTGTAGATTTGTGTCTCTGACAGTTCGTTTGGTTGCAGGGGACATATTCAGTTTTTATGGCCAAAATGTGCTTTTCAGGGGCTGAAAAGCATGTTTTGGCCGAGTTTGATAATTTTCATTAAAACTTGATTTCTATCACTTCGATTGATGCCAAATGAATGACTTACTTGAATTGGACCATTGTACACTATGTCCATTGTAGATTTGTGTCTCCGACAGTTCGTTTGGTTGCAGGGGACATTTTCAGTTTTTATGGCCAAAATGTGCTTTTCAGAGGCTGAAAAGCATGTTTTGGCCGAGTATGATAATTTACATTAAAACTTAATTTCTATCACTTCGAATGATGCCAAATGAATAACTTACTTGAATTGGACCATTTTAAACTATGTCCATTGTAGATTTGTGTCTCTGACAGTTCGTTTGGTTGCAGGGGACATATTAAGTTTTTATGGCCAAAATGTGCTGTTCAGAGGCTGAAAAGCATGTTTTGGCCGAGTATGATAATTTTCATTAAAACTTGATTTCTATCACTTCGAATGATGCCAAATGAATAACTTACTTGAATTGGACCATTTTACACTATGTCCATTGTAGATTTGTGTCTCTGACAGTTCGTTTGGTTGCAGGGGACATTTTCAGTTTTTATGGTCAAAATGTGCTTTTCAGGGGCTGAAAAGCATGTTTTGGCCAAATATGATAATTTTCATTAAAACTTGATTTCTATCACTCGAATGATGCCAAATAAATAACTTACTTGAATTGGACCATTTTACACTATGTCCATTGTAGATTTGTGTCTCCGACAGTTCGTTTGGTTGCAGGGGACATTTTCAGTTTTTATGGCCAAAATGTGCTTTTCAGAGGCTGAAAAGCATGTTTTGGCAGAGTATGATAATTTTCATTAAAACTTGATTTCTATCACTTCGAATGATGCCAAATGAATAATTTACTTGAATTGGACCATTTTACACTATGTCCATTGTAGATTTGTATCTCTGACAGTTCGTTTGGTTGCAGGGGACATATTCAGTTTTTAAGGCCAAAATGTGCTTTTCAGGGGCTGAAAAGCATGCTTTGGCCGAGTATGGTAATTTTCATTAAAACTTGATTTCTATCACTTCGAATGATGCCAAATGAATAACTTACTTGAATTGGACCATTTTACACTATGTCCATTGTAGATTTGTGTCTCTGACAGTTCGTTTGGTTGCAGGGGACATTTTCAGTTTTTATGGCCAAAATGTGCTTTTCAGAGGCTGAAAAGCATGTTTTGGCCGAGTATGATAATTTACATTAAAACTTAATTTCTATCACTTCGAATGATGCCAAATGAATAACTTACTTGAATTGGACCATTTTACACTATGTCCATTGTAGATTTGTGTCTCTGACAGTTCGTTTGGTTGCAGGGGACATATTAAGTTTTTATGGCCAAAATGTGCTTTTCAGGGGCTGAAAAGCATGTTTTGGCCGAGTATGATAATTTTCATTAAAACTTGATTTCTATCACTTCGAATGATGCCAAATGAATAACTTACTTGAATTGGACCATTTTACACTATGTCCATTGTAGATTTGTGTCTCTGACAGTTCGTTTGGTTGCAGGGGACATTTTCAGTTTATATGGCCAAAATGTGCTTTTCAGGGGCTGAAAAGCATGTTTTGGCCGAGTATGATAATTTTCATTAAAACTTGATTTCTATCACTTCGAATGATGCCAAATGAATAACTTACTTGAATTGGACCATTTTACACTATGTCCATTGTAGATTTGTGTCTCTGACAGTTCGTTTGGTTGCAGGGGACATATTCAGTTTTTATGGCCAAAATGTGCTTTTCAGGGGCTGAAAAGCATGTTTTGGCCGAGTATGATAATTTTCATTAAAACTTGATTTCTATCACTTCGAATGATGCCAAATGAATAACTTACTTGAATTGGACCATTTTACACTATGTCCATTGTAGATTTGTGTCTCCGACAGTTCGTTTGGTTGCAGGGGACATTTTCAGTTTTTATGGCCAAAATGTGCTTTTCAGAGGCTGAAAAGCATGTTTTGGCCGAGTATGATAATTTACATTAAAACTTAATTTCTATCACTTCGAATGATGCCAAATGAATAACTTACTTGAATTGGACCATTTTACACTATGTCCATTGTAGATTTGTGTCTCTGACAATTCGTTTGGTTTCAGGGGACATATTCAGTTTTTATGGCCAAAATGTGCTTTTCAGGGGCTGAAAAGCATGTTTTGGCCGAGTATGATAATTTTCATTAAAACTTGATTTCTATCACTTCGAATGATGCCAAATGAATAACTTACTTGAATTGGACCATTTTACACTATGTCCATTGTAGATTTGTGTCTCCGACAGTTCGTTTGGTTGCAGGGGACATTTTCAGTTTTTATGGCCAAAATGTGCTTTTCAGAGGCTGAAAAGCATGTTTTGGCAGAGTATGATAATTTTCATTAAAACTTAATTTCTATCACTTCGAATGATGCCAAATGAATAACTTACTTGAATTGGACCATTTTACACTATGTCCATTGTAGATTTGTGTCTCTGACAGTTCGTTTGGTTGCAGGGGACATATTCAGTTTTTATGGCCAAAATGTGCTTTTCAGGGGCTGAAAAGCATGTTTTGGCCGAGTTTGATAATTTTCATTAAAACTTGATTTCTATCACTTCGATTGATGCCAAATGAATAACTTACTTGAATTGGACCATTGTACACTATGTCCATTGTAGATTTGTGTCTCCGACAGTTCGTTTGGTTGCAGGGGACATTTTCAGTTTTTATGGCCAAAATGTGCTTTTCAGAGGCTGAAAAGCATGTTTTGGCAGAGTATGATAATTTTCATTAAAACTTAATTTCTATCACTTCGAATGATGCCAAATGAATAACTTACTTGAATTGGACCATTTTACACTATGTCCATTGTAGATTTGTGTCTCTGACAGTTCGTTTGGTTGCAGGGGACATATTCAGTTTTTATGGCCAAAATGTGCTTTTCAGGGGCTGAAAAGCATGTTTTGGCCGAGTTTGATAATTTTCATTAAAACTTGATTTATATCACTTCAATTGATGCCAAATGAATAACTTACTTGAATTGGACCATTGTACACTATGTCCATTGTAGATTTGTGTCTCCGACAGTTCGTTTGGTTGCAGGGGACATTTTCAGTTTTTATGGCCAAAATGTGCTTTTCAGAGGCTGAAAAGCATGTTTTGGCCGAGTATGATAATTTACATTAAAACTTAATTTCTATCACTTCGAATGATGCCAAATGAATAACTTACTTGAATTGGACCATTTTACACTATGTCCATTGTAGATTTGTGTCTCTGACAGTTCGTTTGGTTGCAGGGGACATATTAAGTTTTTATGGCCAAAATGTGCTTTTCAGAGGCTGAAAAGCATGTTTTGGCCGAGTATGATAATTTTCATTAAAACTTGATTTCTATCACTTCGAATGATGCCAAATGAATAACTTACTTGAATTGGACCATTTTACACTATGTCCATTGTAGATTTGTGTCTCTGACAGTTCGTTTGGTTGCAGGGGACATTTTCAGTTTTTATGGCCAAAATGTGCTTTTCAGGGGCTGAAAAGCATGTTTTGGCCGAGTATGATAATTTTCATTAAAACTTGATTTCTATCACTCGAATGATGCCAAATGAATAACTTACTTGAATTGGACCATTTTACACTATGTCCATTGTAGATTTGTGTCTCCGACAGTTTGTTTGGTTGCAGGGGACATTTTCAGTTTTTATGGCCAAAATGTGCTTTTCAGGGGCTGAAAAGCATGTTTTGGCCGAGTATGATAATTTTCATTAAAACTTGATTTCTATCCATTTGAATGATGCCAAATGAATAACTTACTTGAATTGGACCATTTTACACTATGTCCATTGTAGATTTGTGTCTCTGACAGTTCATTTGGTTGTAGGGGACATATTAAGTTTTTATGGCCAAAATGTGCTTTTCAGGGGCTGAAAAGCACGTTTTGGCCGAGTATGATAATTTTCATTAAAACTTGATTTCTATCCATTCGAATGATGCCAAATGAATAACTTACTTGAATTGGACCATTTTACACTATGTCCATTGTAGATTTGTGTCTCTGACAGTTCGTTTGGTTGCAGGGGACATATTCAGTTTTTAAGGCCAAAATGTGCTTTTCAGAGGCTGAAAAGCATGTTTTGGCAGAGTATGATAATTTTCATTAAAACTTCATTTCTATCACTTCGAATGATGCCAAATGAATAACTTACTTGAATTGGACCATTTTACACTATGTCCATTGTAGATTTGTGTCTCTGACAGTTCGTTTGGTTGCAGGGGACATATTCAGTTTTTATGGCCAAAATGTGCTTTTCAGGGGCTGAAAAGCATGTTTTGGCCGAGTTTGATAATTTTCATTAAAACTTGATTTCTATCACTTCGATTGATGCCAAATGAATGACTTACTTGAATTGGACCATTGTACACTATGTCCATTGTAGATTTGTGTCTCCGACAGTTCGTTTGGTTGCAGGGGACATTTTCAGTTTTTATGGCCAAAATGTGCTTTTCAGAGGCTGAAAAGCATGTTTTGGCCGAGTATGATAATTTACATTAAAACTTAATTTCTATCACTTCGAATGATGCCAAATGAATAACTTACTTGAATTGGACCATTTTAAACTATGTCCATTGTAGATTTGTGTCTCTGACAGTTCGTTTGGTTGCAGGGGACATATTAAGTTTTTATGGCCAAAATGTGCTGTTCAGAGGCTGAAAAGCATGTTTTGGCCGAGTATGATAATTTTCATTAAAACTTGATTTCTATCACTTCGAATGATGCCAAATGAATAACTTACTTGAATTGGACCATTTTACACTATGTCCATTGTAGATTTGTGTCTCTGACAGTTCGTTTGGTTGCAGGGGACATTTTCAGTTTTTATGGTCAAAATGTGCTTTTCAGGGGCTGAAAAGCATGTTTTGGCCGAGTATGATAATTTTCATTAAAACTTGATTTCTATCACTCGAATGATGCCAAATAAATAACTTACTTGAATTGGACCATTTTACACTATGTCCATTGTAGATTTGTGTCTCCGACAGTTCGTTTGGTTGCAGGGGACATTTTCAGTTTTTATGGCCAAAATGTGCTTTTCAGAGGCTGAAAAGCATGTTTTGGCAGAGTATGATAATTTTCATTAAAACTTGATTTCTATCACTTCGAATGATGCCAAATGAATAATTTACTTGAATTGGACCATTTTACACTATGTCCATTGTAGATTTGTATCTCTGACAGTTCGTTTGGTTGCAGGGGACATATTCAGTTTTTAAGGCCAAAATGTGCTTTTCAGGGGCTGAAAAGCATGCTTTGGCCGAGTATGGTAATTTTCATTAAAACTTGATTTCTATCACTTCGAATGATGCCAAATGAATAACTTACTTGAATTGGACCATTTTACACTATGTCCATTGTAGATTTGTGTCTCTGACAGTTCGTTTGGTTGCAGGGGACATTTTCAGTTTTTATGGCCAAAATGTGCTTTTCAGAGGCTGAAAAGCATGTTTTGGCCGAGTATGATAATTTTCATTAAAACTTGATTTCTATCCATTCGAATGATGCCAAATGAATAACTTACTTGAATTGGACCATTTTACACTATGTCCATTGTAGATTTGTGTCTCTGACAGTTCGTTTGGTTGCAGGGGACATATTCAGTTTTTATGGCCAAAATGTGCTTTTCAGGGGCTGAAAAGCATGTTTTGGCCGAGTTTGATAATTTTCATTAAAACTTGATTTCTATCACTTCGATTGATGCCAAATGAATAACTTACTTGAATTGGACCATTGTACACTATGTCCATTGTAGATTTGTGTCTCCGACAGTTCGTTTGGTTGCAGGGGACATATTAAGTTTTTATGGCCAAAATGTGCTTTTCAGAGGCTGAAAAGCATGTTTTGGCCGAGTATGATAATTTACATTAAAACTTAATTTCTATCACTTCGAATGATGCCAAATGAATAACTCACTTGAATTGGACCATTTTACACTATGTCCATTGTAGATTTGTGTCTCTGACAGTTTGTTTGGTTGCAGGGGACATATTAAGTTTTTATGGCCAAAATGTGCTTTTCAGGGGCTGAAAAGCATGTTTTGGCCGAATATGATAATTTTCATTAAAACTTGATTTCTATCACTTCGAATGATGCCAAATGAATAACTTACTTGAATTGGACCATTTTACACTATGTCCATTGTAGATTTGTTTCTCTGACAGTTCGTTTGGTTGCAGGGGACATATTCATTTTAAATGGCCAAAATGTGCTTTTCAGGGGCTGAAAAGCACGTTTTGGCAGAGTATGATAATTTTCATTAAAAATTGATTTCTATCCATTCGAATGATGCCAAATGAATAACTTACTTGAATTGGACCATTTTACACTATTTCCATTGTAGATTTGTGTCTCTGACAGTTCGTTTGGTTGCAGGGGACATTTTCAGTTTTTATGGCCAAAATGTGCTTTTCAGGGGCTGAAAAGCATGTTTTGGCCGAGTATGATAATTTTCATTAAAACTTGATTTCTATCCATTTGAATGATGCCAAATGAATAACTTACTTGAATTGGACCATTTTACACTATGTCCATTGTAGATTTGTGTCTCCGACAGTTCGTTTGGTTGCAGGGGACATTTTCAGTTTTTATGGCCAAAATGTGCTTTTCAGAGGCTGAAAAGCATGTTTTGGCCGAATATGATAATTTTCATTAAAACTTGATTTCTATCACTTCGAATGACGCCAAATGAATAACTTACTTGAATTGGACCATTTTACACTATGTCCATTGTAGATTTGTTTCTCTGACAGTTCGTTTGGTTGCAGGGGACATATTCAGTTTTTATGGCCAAAATGTGCTTTTCAGGGGCTGAAAAGCATGCTTTGGCCGAGTATGGTAATTTTCATTAAAACTTGATTTCTATCATTTCGAATGATGCCAAATGAATAACTTACTTGAATTGGACCATTTTACACTATGTCCATTGTAGATTTGTGTCTCTGACAGTTCGTTTGGTTGCAGGGGACATATTCAGTTTTTATGGCCAAAATGTGCTTTTCAGGGGCTGAAAAGCATGTTTTGGCCGAGTTTGATAATTTTCATTAAAACTTGATTTCTATCACTTCGATTGATGCCAAATGAATAACTTACTTGAATTGGACCATTGTACACTATGTCCATTGTAGATTTGTGTCTCTGACAGTTCGTTTGGTTGCAGGGGACATTTTCAGTTTTTATGGCCAAAATGTGCTTTTCAGAGGCTGAAAAGCATGTTTTGGCCGAGTATGATAATTTACATTAAAACTTAATTTCTATCACTTCGAATGATGCCAAATGAATAACTTACTTGAATTGGACCATTTTACACTATGTCCATTGTAGATTTGTGTCTCTGACAGTTCGTTTGGTTGCAGGGGACATATTAAGTTTTTATGGCCAAAATGTGCTTTTCAGGGGCTGAAAAGCATGTTTTGGCCGAGTATGATAATTTTCATTAAAACTTGATTTCTATCACTTCGAATGATGCCAAATGAATAACTTACTTGAATTGGACCATTTTACACTATGTCCATTGTAGATTTGTGTCTCTGACAGTTCGTTTGGTTGCAGGGGACATTTTCAGTTTATATGGCCAAAATGTGCTTTTCAGGGGCTGAAAAGCATGTTTTGGCCGAGTATGATAATTTTCATTAAAACTTGATTTCTATCACTTCGAATGATGCCAAATGAATAACTTACTTGAATTGGACCATTTTACACTATGTCCATTGTAGATTTGTGTCTCTGACAGTTCGTTTGGTTGCAGGGGACATATTCAGTTTTTATGGCCAAAATGTGCTTTTCAGGGGCTGAAAAGCATGTTTTGGCCGAGTATGATAATTTTCATTAAAACTTGATTTCTATCACTTCGAATGATGCCAAATGAATAACTTACTTGAATTGGACCATTTTACACTATGTCCATTGTAGATTTGTGTCTCCGACAGTTCGTTTGGTTGCAGGGGACATTTTCAGTTTTTATGGCCAAAATGTGCTTTTCAGAGGCTGAAAAGCATGTTTTGGCCGAGTATGATAATTTACATTAAAACTTAATTTCTATCACTTCGAATGATGCCAAATGAATAACTTACTTGAATTGGACCATTTTACACTATGTCCATTGTAGATTTGTGTCTCTGACAATTCGTTTGGTTTCAGGGGACATATTCAGTTTTTATGGCCAAAATGTGCTTTTCAGGGGCTGAAAAGCATGTTTTGGCCGAGTATGATAATTTTCATTAAAACTTGATTTCTATCACTTCGAATGATGCCAAATGAATAACTTACTTGAATTGGACCATTTTACACTATGTCCATTGTAGATTTGTGTCTCCGACAGTTCGTTTGGTTGCAGGGGACATTTTCAGTTTTTATGGCCAAAATGTGCTTTTCAGAGGCTGAAAAGCATGTTTTGGCAGAGTATGATCATTTTCATTAAAACTTAATTTCTATCACTTCGAATGATGCCAAATGAATAACTTACTTGAATTGGACCATTTTACACTATGTCCATTGTAGATTTGTGTCTCTGACAGTTCGTTTGGTTGCAGGGGACATATTCAGTTTTTATGGCCAAAATGTGCTTTTCAGGGGCTGAAAAGCATGTTTTGGCCGAGTTTGATAATTTTCATTAAAACTTGATTTCTATCACTTCGATTGATGCCAAATGAATAACTTACTTGAATTGGACCATTGTACACTATGTCCATTGTAGATTTGTGTCTCCGACAGTTCGTTTGGTTGCAGGGGACATTTTCAGTTTTTATGGCCAAAATGTGCTTTTCAGAGGCTGAAAAGCATGTTTTGGCCGAGTATGATAATTTTCATTAAAACTTGATTTCTATCACTTCGAATGATGCCAAATGAATAACTTACTTGAATTGGACCATTTTACACTATGTCCATTGTAGATTTGTGTCTCTGACAGTTCGTTTGGTTGCAGGGGACATTTTCAGTTTATATGGCCAAAATGTGCTTTTCAGGGGCTGAAAAGCATGTTTTGGCCGAGTATGATAATTTTCATTAAAACTTGATTTCTATCACTTCGAATGATGCCAAATGAATAACTTACTTGAATTGGACCATTTTACACTATGTCCATTGTAGATTTGTGTCTCTGACAGTTCGTTTGGTTGCAGGGGACATATTCAGTTTTTATGGCCAAAATGTGCTTTTCAGGGGCTGAAAAGCATGTTTTGGCCGAGTATGATAATTTTCATTAAAACTTGATTTCTATCACTTCGAATGATGCCAAATGAATAACTTACTTGAATTGGACCATTTTACACTATGTCCATTGTAGATTTGTGTCTCCGACAGTTCGTTTGGTTGCAGGGGACATTTTCAGTTTTTATGGCCAAAATGTGCTTTTCAGAGGCTGAAAAGCATGTTTTGGCCGAGTATGATAATTTACATTAAAACTTAATTTCTATCACTTCGAATGATGCCAAATGAATAACTTACTTGAATTGGACCATTTTACACTATGTCCATTGTAGATTTGTGTCTCTGACAATTCGTTTGGTTTCAGGGGACATATTCAGTTTTTATGGCCAAAATGTGCTTTTCAGGGGCTGAAAAGCATGTTTTGGCCGAGTATGATAATTTTCATTAAAACTTGATTTCTATCACTTCGAATGATGCCAAATGAATAACTTACTTGAATTGGACCATTTTACACTATGTCCATTGTAGATTTGTGTCTCCGACAGTTCGTTTGGTTGCAGGGGACATTTTCAGTTTTTATGGCCAAAATGTGCTTTTCAGAGGCTGAAAAGCATGTTTTGGCAGAGTATGATCATTTTCATTAAAACTTAATTTCTATCACTTCGAATGATGCCAAATGAATAACTTACTTGAATTGGACCATTTTACACTATGTCCATTGTAGATTTGTGTCTCTGACAGTTCGTTTGGTTGCAGGGGACATATTCAGTTTTTATGGCCAAAATGTGCTTTTCAGGGGCTGAAAAGCATGTTTTGGCCGAGTTTGATAATTTTCATTAAAACTTGATTTCTATCACTTCGATTGATGCCAAATGAATAACTTACTTGAATTGGACCATTGTACACTATGTCCATTGTAGATTTGTGTCTCCGACAGTTCGTTTGGTTGCAGGGGACATTTTCAGTTTTTATGGCCAAAATGTGCTTTTCAGAGGCTGAAAAGCATGTTTTGGCAGAGTATGATAATTTTCATTAAAACTTGATTTCTATCACTTCGAATGATGCCAAATGAATAACTTTCTTGAATTGGACCATTTTACACTATGTCCATTGTAGATTTGTGTCTCTGACAGTTCGTTTGGTTGCAGGGGACATATTCAGTTTTTATGGCCAAAATGTGCTTTTCAGGGGCTGAAAAGCATGTTTTGGCCGAGTTTGATAATTTTCATTAAAACTTGATTTCTATCACTTCGATTGATGCCAAATGAATAACTTACTTGAATTGGACCGTTGTACACTATGTCCATTGTAGATTTGTGTCTCCGACAGTTCGTTTGGTTGCAGGGGACATTTTCAGTTTTTATGGCCAAAATGTGCTTTTCAGAGGCTGAAAAGCATGTTTTGGCCGAGTATGATAATTTACATTAAAACTTAATTTCTATCACTTCGAATGATGCCAAATGAATAACTTACTTGAATTGGACCATTTTACACTATGTCCATTGTAGATTTGTGTCTCTGACAATTCGTTTGGTTTCAGGGGACATATTCAGTTTTTATGGCCAAAATGTGCTTTTCAGGGGCTGAAAAGCATGTTTTGGCCGAGTATGATAATTTTCATTAAAACTTGATTTCTATCACTTCGAATGATGCCAAATGAATAACTTACTTGAATTGGACCATTTTACACTATGTCCATTGTAGATTTGTGTCTCCGACAGTTCGTTTGGTTGCAGGGGACATTTTCAGTTTTTATGGCCAAAATGTGCTTTTCAGAGGCTGAAAAGCATGTTTTGGCAGAGTATGATCATTTTCATTAAAACTTAATTTCTATCACTTCGAATGATGCCAAATGAATAACTTACTTGAATTGGACCATTTTACACTATGTCCATTGTAGATTTGTGTCTCTGACAGTTCGTTTGGTTGCAGGGGACATATTCAGTTTTTATGGCCAAAATGTGCTTTTCAGGGGCTGAAAAGCATGTTTTGGCCGAGTTTGATAATTTTCATTAAAACTTGATTTCTATCACTTCGATTGATGCCAAATGAATAACTTACTTGAATTGGACCATTGTACACTATGTCCATTGTAGATTTGTGTCTCCGACAGTTCGTTTGGTTGCAGGGGACATTTTCAGTTTTTATGGCCAAAATGTGCTTTTCAGAGGCTGAAAAGCATGTTTTGGCAGAGTATGATAATTTTCATTAAAACTTGATTTCTATCACTTCGAATGATGCCAAATGAATAACTTTCTTGAATTGGACCATTTTACACTATGTCCATTGTAGATTTGTGTCTCTGACAGTTCGTTTGGTTGCAGGGGACATATTCAGTTTTTATGGCCAAAATGTGCTTTTCAGGGGCTGAAAAGCATGTTTTGGCCGAGTTTGATAATTTTCATTAAAACTTGATTTCTATCACTTCGATTGATGCCAAATGAATAACTTACTTGAATTGGACCGTTGTACACTATGTCCATTGTAGATTTGTGTCTCCGACAGTTCGTTTGGTTGCAGGGGACATTTTCAGTTTTTATGGCCAAAATGTGCTTTTCAGAGGCTGAAAAGCATGTTTTGGCCGAGTATGATAATTTACATTAAAACTTAATTTCTATCACTTCGAATGATGCCAAATGAATAACTTACTTGAATTGGACCATTTTACACTATGTCCATTGTAGATTTGTGTCTCTGACAGTTCGTTTGGTTGCAGGGGACATTTTCAGTTTTTATGGCCAAAATGTGCTTTTCAGAGGCTGAAAAGCATGTTTTGGCAGAGTATGATAATTTACATTAAAACTTAATTTCTATCACTTCGAATGATGCCAAATGAATAACTTACTTGAATTGGACCATTTTACACTATGTCCATTGTAGATTTGTGTCTCTGACAGTTCGTTTGGTTGCAGGGGACATATTAAGTTTTTATGGCCAAAATGTGCTTTTCAGAGGCTGAAAAGCATGTTTTGGCCGAGTATGATAATTTTCATTAAAACTTGATTTCTATCACTCGAATGATGCCAAATGAATAACTTACTTGAATTGGACCATTTTACACTATGTCCATTGTAGATTTGTGTCTCCGACAGTTCGTTTGGTTGCAGGGGACATTTTCAGTTTTTATGGCCAAAATGTGCTTTTCAGAGGCTGAAAAGCATGTTTTGGCAGAGTATGATCATTTTCATTAAAACTTAATTTCTATCACTTCGAATGATGCCAAATGAATAACTTACTTGAATTGGACCATTTTACACTATGTCCATTGTAGATTTGTGTCTCTGACAGTTCGTTTGGTTGCAGGGGACATATTCAGTTTTTATGGCCAAAATGTGCTTTTCAGGGGCTGAAAAGCATGTTTTGGCCGAGTTTGATAATTTTCATTAAAACTTGATTTCTATCACTTCGATTGATGCCAAATGAATAACTTACTTGAATTGGACCATTGTACACTATGTCCATTGTAGATTTGTGTCTCCGACAGTTCGTTTGGTTGCAGGGGACATTTTCAGTTTTTATGGCCAAAATGTGCTTTTCAGAGGCTGAAAAGCATGTTTTGGCAGAGTATGATAATTTTCATTAAAACTTGATTTCTATCACTTCGAATGATGCCAAATGAATAACTTTCTTGAATTGGACCATTTTACACTATGTCCATTGTAGATTTGTGTCTCTGACAGTTCGTTTGTTTGCAGGGGACATATTCAGTTTTTATGGCCAAAATGTGCTTTTCAGGGGCTGAAAAGCATGTTTTGGCCGAGTTTGATAATTTTCATTAAAACTTGATTTCTATCACTTCGATTGATGCCAAATGAATAACTTACTTGAATTGGACCGTTGTACACTATGTCCATTGTAGATTTGTGTCTCCGACAGTTCGTTTGGTTGCAGGGGACATTTTCAGTTTTTATGGCCAAAATGTGCTTTTCAGAGGCTGAAAAGCATGTTTTGGCCGAGTATGATAATTTACATTAAAACTTAATTTCTATCACTTCGAATGATGCCAAATGAATAACTTACTTGAATTGGACCATTTTACACTATGTCCATTGTAGATTTGTGTCTCTGACAATTCGTTTGGTTTCAGGGGACATATTCAGTTTTTATGGCCAAAATGTGCTTTTCAGGGGCTGAAAAGCATGTTTTGGCCGAGTATGATAATTTTCATTAAAACTTGATTTCTATCACTTCGAATGATGCCAAATGAATAACTTACTTGAATTGGACCATTTTACACTATGTCCATTGTAGATTTGTGTCTCCGACAGTTCGTTTGGTTGCAGGGGACATTTTCAGTTTTTATGGCCAAAATGTGCTTTTCAGAGGCTGAAAAGCATGTTTTGGCAGAGTATGATCATTTTCATTAAAACTTAATTTCTATCACTTCGAATGATGCCAAATGAATAACTTACTTGAATTGGACCATTTTACACTATGTCCATTGTAGATTTGTGTCTCTGACAGTTCGTTTGGTTGCAGGGGACATATTCAGTTTTTATGGCCAAAATGTGCTTTTCAGGGGCTGAAAAGCATGTTTTGGCCGAGTTTGATAATTTTCATTAAAACTTGATTTCTATCACTTCGATTGATGCCAAATGAATAACTTACTTGAATTGGACCGTTGTACACTATGTCCATTGTAGATTTGTGTCTCCGACAGTTCGTTTGGTTGCAGGGGACATTTTCAGTTTTTATGGCCAAAATGTGCTTTTCAGAGGCTGAAAAGCATGTTTTGGCAGAGTATGATAATTTTCATTAAAACTTGATTTCTATCACTTCGAATGATGCCAAATGAATAACTTTCTTGAATTGGACCATTTTACACTATGTCCATTGTAGATTTGTGTCTCTGACAGTTCGTTTGGTTGCAGGGGACATATTCAGTTTTTATGGCCAAAATGTGCTTTTCAGGGGCTGAAAAGCATGTTTTGGCCGAGTTTGATAATTTTCATTAAAACTTGATTTCTATCACTTCGATTGATGCCAAATGAATAACTTACTTGAATTGGACCGTTGTACACTATGTCCATTGTAGATTTGTGTCTCCGACAGTTCGTTTGGTTGCAGGGGACATTTTCAGTTTTTATGGCCAAAATGTGCTTTTCAGAGGCTGAAAAGCATGTTTTGGCCGAGTATGATAATTTACATTAAAACTTAATTTCTATCACTTCGAATGATGCCAAATGAATAACTTACTTGAATTGGACCATTTTACACTATGTCCATTGTAGATTTGTGTCTCTGACAGTTCGTTTGGTTGCAGGGGACATATTAAGTTTTTATGGCCAAAATGTGCTTTTCAGAGGCTGAAAAGCATGTTTTGGCCGAGTATGATAATTTTCATTAAAACTTGATTTCTATCACTCGAATGATGCCAAATGAATAACTTACTTGAATTGGACCATTTTACACTATGTCCATTGTAGATTTGTGTCTCCGACAGTTCGTTTGGTTGCAGGGGACATTTTCAGTTTTTATGGCCAAAATGTGCTTTTCAGGGGCTGAAAAGCATGTTTTGGCCGAGTATGATAATTTTCATTAAAACTTGATTTCTATCCATTTGAATGATGCCAAATGAATAACTTACTTGAATTGGACCATTTTACACTATGTCCATTGTAGATTTGTGTCTCTGACAGTTCATTTGGTTGTAGGGGACATATTAAGTTTTTATGGCCAAAATGTGCTTTTCAGGGGCTGAAAAGCACGTTTTGGCCGAGTATGATAATTTTCATTAAAACTTGATTTCTATCCATTCGAATGATGCCAAATGAATAACTTACTTGAATTGGACCATTTTACACTATGTCCATTGTAGATTTGTGTCTCTGACAGTTCGTTTGGTTGCAGGGAACATATTCAGTTTTTATGGCCAAAATGTGCTTTTCAGGGGCTGAAAAGCATGTTTTGGCCGAGTATGATAATTTTCATTAAAACTTGATTTCTATCACTTCGAATGATGCCAAATAAATAACTTACTTGAATTGGACCATTTTACACTATGTCCATTGTAGATTTGTGTCTCCGACAGTTCGTTTGGTTGCAGGGGACATTTTCAGTTTTTATGGCCAAAATGTGCTTTTCAGAGGCTGAAAAGCATGTTAGAATTATTAGGTAATATTCTATATGTGTTGTAAGCATTTTTCAATAAGTAGTAAAGCTATAAATCAAGTCAAGGGATGGACTCTTTCCTGCGCAGTTCTCTTCTCAAGGGCAAGGGAAAAGAGACGGACACCTTTTCCCAGCAGGACCAAATGAGACTGTTATGTCGGGGCTTCACCAGCAGATTTGAAAATACGGCTTTGTTGACATTATAATACTGCTTTGTTGACATTATAATCCTGCTTGAATGCTTTGTTTTCCTTATAATGAAAATATTATGTACCATTGTTTTGGGGAGATGTCACACCATTTCATTTTGAGACTGTTGTTTTTCTAAACCAGAAGGTGTTATTGTACTGATTACATGAACATGTTTTTCGAATGTCGCGATTAAATACAATGATTCAGTTACTAGAATTTAGAATGCACTGTGGACTAAGACGGTGTCGCATAGCATTTTCCTTGCAAGTGTAACCAGAAATGTTGAGAGATGTTTTTCCTTTTTTAATTAAATATTACTAATAATGATTTAAAAGGTTTGAATCATTATTCTAACATTTTGGTCCTTCGAGGAGCCGGGGTCAACAAACCGATAAGGAGTCCAGACGCTGCTGTTCAATATCTGGAGTGACCGTGCACGGCAAAAGAAATCCCTTTCCCAGGCTGGAATATTTCTCGGCAGCGGCTGGATTCTAGTCGGTTGACGACTATCCTTAAAGGAGACATCTATCAACTTGCTGGTGAGTCCGCGTGTGATTGCTGCATATTGTTGACGGGTTCCGAGTGCGTGAAGGCATCACATGCGAAGGCCTTATTTTGAGAAGTAAGGCTCGCGTCCTGGGGATTAGCGATTTTAAAAACCCTGCGGATACTAGTCACTAGCAGGTAGACACGGTGTGGTCTATAAACGTCGACGGTGTTTGGGTGTGTGTGTAGTTGTTAAAAGCCTAAGAAAAAAAGGTACTACGGGGGCACACAAATCCGCTCCAAAAATGGGTAGTGGAAACAGTAAAACGGCTATTGACGATCCAAAGATGCGTCTGCCGTGTAAGGATTGGAAATTTGTTGAAAATCAAAGCGCTACAAGGGTTAAACACCTAAACTTATGGATAAATAAATATGGATTTGCTGGCCAGCTTAATATGCATAAGATTTTGATACTGCAGGATGAAATACGTGCTAAACATGGGGGAAACCTTAACAAAATGGAGCAGGAGGGATATAATGATACCTATTATTGGTTTATGATGGCAAGGAAACGAAGTGATGGCTGGGTTAAATCAGTTGATAACGGTGGGACTGGAAACACAGAGGCTGTGTTATTCCACAGAAAAGAGGATGATGAGACTGGGCCGGTGGGCAAGAAATGTGTTGTTGCTGTTAAGAAGGAGGAAATACTGCCGAGGCCCCCTCCGACAAATATGCTGACCAGGTCGGGAGGGCCCGTGGGGGAATGGTCAAAGGCATGGGGAGAAACGCTATCTCCCCAGCCTGGGGCGCCGCCAATGACTGATGTGTTTATTGAACAATATCCCATGATCGAAGTTGCTAATCCTAATGTGGGCAAGGAGCAGGCCCCTACTATCCTGGTACACAGAACGTGGACGCAGGACGACGTGAAAAAGGCCGTAGAAGGCATCACGTCGCACAAGGTTGATGTGGGGGAGTTTGTCTTGCAAATGGAGGACATTAGACGATCTTATCACCTGAATGGGGTGGAAACGCAGCAAATTTGGATGTTCGCGTTAAAAGGAGATTGGCATGCAGTTAGAGGGGACTGGAATCCAAAAGCTGATGGTGGCCCGTTGTGTCATGACGGTCGTGAGTTGAATGTGAGAGTGCATGAACTGATTGATCGGGTTACGGGGAAGTTTAAAACAAAAGCTAATTATACCGTGATCAGCAGAGCTAAGCAGAGGGATGGTGAGCCTTTTGCAGACTATCAAATCAGGATGACGGCTTGTTTTAAGGCCAACAGCGGCATCGCTGAAGACCACGCGGCGGGCAGCCTTTATCAGGAGCAGCTAAAAAATGTGTTGCATGCTCATTCAAATTATACGCTTAGGGAATGGGTTGAAAAACATTGGGTAGACAGGTCTACGGGCACGCTTGAACAATACGTAAATCAGGCGATCCATGCAGAAGAGGTTTTAAAAAAGAAAAGAAAGGGGGGGGCACCCTCTAACGAGGACGGGATTTTTTACCAAAATAAGGGGTGGGAGCGTAAACCTTTTAACAGGGATAATGAGAAAAAATATGCAGGGAAGTTCAACAGAAATCGAGGTATGAGAGAGAAAATCTGTTGGATCTGTGGGAAAAAAGGTCATATATCCCGCGATTGCCCAAATAACAGGGCCTCTAAAAGTGAAGGCCAATCGGCATGACTAGTCGGGGGGCCTGCTCAAAACGAGATAAGCAATGGATTTGAGCAGAGAGAAGTGGAACTAAATTTAGCGGAGATATTGGCACTCGATACAATTAAACCTGAAATCACACTGTTCGTGAATGGGATGCGATTAAAATTTTTGTGTGATACCGGGGCTTGTAAAACTGCGATTAAAGTGGATATTCCAGGGGCTAGACATACAAAACGGAGGGTGTTTGTGACAACAGCAGGTGGGCAAGTTGCCGCCGTTTCGGAGACATTTCCGGTTTGGATAAGGGACCCGGAGGGGGAGTCGTGCAAAATGTCTGTGCTGGTGGTGCATGAGTGTCCTGTCAATTTGCTGGGGAGGGATGGCCTATTACAATTGGGCTTGGCTTTGGTCCCCTCCGCTAGTGGTAATATGGTGGTTAAAAGGCGAAAAGAGATCCAAAATGGCCAATTGAATGTGTTGCAGGGGGGCCAGCCTGCGTTTTTTTTACTATACGCTAGAGGTGTCAGATAACGCGCCGACGGGGGTGGGGAGCACCCTGTTATCTACAGCTACAGATTTGATTGGAACGCGGGAGAGTGTTGAAAAAATAGACTCCCTCCAGGTGCTGATGTGGTACAAGAGATCTGAAGGGCCTGATGAAATCTATGAAAACAGATTGGCACAGGTCATGCCGGCTGAAATTAGATTGGAATACCTGTACACGGATGGTATTTCAACAGTTGTGGGGGGGGTTGAGTTGTCTTTGGGATATAGAAACCTTTTTCTTGAATGGGCAACTCCACACATTGTCTTATGCAAACCGTACAATCAGAGAAAAGAGGTGCTGCGTGACTTTGTACAAACGGCCCGCGGGGCAACCGATTGGAGTGTATTAGACACAGGGCTTGAGTATAGTGAAATTACGGAGACATACAGAAAAGCGGTGTTTCAAACTATGGGCGTACGGGTGGGGATCTACCTGCAATGACTAGCACGATCGGCAACGGGGATATACCTATTATCAGAAGAGGATGAGGAGCTGTTAGCAACAGTCCCTCCCGAGATATGGTCCAAAGGACCTTCTGATGTAGGACTAGTAAAGGGGGTGATACCGGTGATAATTAGACCAAAATCTGAACTCAGGCCCTGTGTCCGACAATATCCGTTAAAACCTGATGCTTTGGAAGGAATAAAACCTGTAATTGAGGATTTGTTAAAAGCGGGGGTTATTATTGATTGTGAGGATTCACCTTGCAACTCTCCAATTTTTCCAGTGAGAAAGGCGGCCCCTTCTGGGGGATGGAGAATGGTTCAGGATTTACAAGCGGTGAACTCTGCAGTAATTCAGCGCGCACCTTGTGTGCCAGACCCGCACACGCTTTTGAATAATTTGGATCCAGATGCGGCATTTTTTACAGTAATCGACATAAGCAACGCTTTTTTCTCCATCCCATTAGATCGGGATAGTCAATTTTGGTTTGCCTTCACGTTTGGAAGGAAAAAATATACTTTTACGAGACTGCCACAGGGATACTGTGAAAGCCCCACGATATATTCACAGATTATGAGTAGCAGTGTAGCTAGGTTCCAACCGCAGGGGGGAAGCCAAATTATTGTGTATGTGGATGATGTACTAATAGCTTCATCTAGTTTAGAAGCCTGTAGAATAGACACTGTAGCCTTGATAGGGCACCTGGCGGCGGAAGGCCACAAAATAAGCAAAAACAAATTGCAGCTTTGTAAAGAACAGGTAAAATATTTAGGATATAATCTGGTTAAGGGTGGAAAGAAAATTTTAGATGACAGAAAGAAGGTGGTCTTGGACGCACCTAAACCACTGACTAAAAAACAAATAATGTCATTTTTAGGTCTCACTAATTACTGTAGGGCATGGATTCCAAATTATGCAGAAATTGTATCTCCCCTTGCTAAAATAATGAATGATGGTTTAAAAATGTCCTCGGCTCTAAATTGGACAGCAGAGGCTGAGACGGCATTTTGTACGTTAAAGCAGATGCTAGTAGCTAGTGGTACTTTAGCGTTACCTAATTATAACAAGCCTTTTGTGCAAATGGTGGACTGTAAAGGGGAGTTCATGACATCTGTGCTGACTCAGGAATTCGGGGGGAAAATGAGGCCTGTTGCATACTTTTCGTCCAGATTAGATAAGGTGGCCTGCGCGCTTCCTCATTGTGTGCGGGCGGTGGTGGCGGCTTCAATGGCGGTGGAGAGCAGCGCTACGATAGTGCTTTTTCATTCTTTAACCCTTAGAGTTCCGCATGCAGTGGCGGCGTTATTGCTACAAACAAACATGAAATTTTTGTCTCCGGCGAGACATTTGTCTTGTATAGCCATTCTGCTTTTGCAACCACATCTCACACTCGAGAGGTGTGTTAAAATTAATCCAGCTACTTTGTTGCCACTTCCTGGGGAGGGAGAGCAACATGATTGTCAAGCGATAGCCGAAGAGGCTACAAAGTGTAGGAAGGATTTAAAAGATCAACCGCTGGACAGCGGTGAAGTCCTTTTTGTTGATGGTTCCGCTAGTAAAGACGAAATGGGAAAAACTCGGACGGGGTATGCGGTTGTGACCGCGACTAAAATCTTAAAAGCGGAACCATTGCCGTCCAATTACTCTGCGCAAGCGGCAGAGTTAATTGCATTGACGGAAGCATGCATCCTGATGAGCGACAAGGATGTTACAATTTATACAGATAGTCAATATGCATTTTCATCATGCCACGTTTTCGCTAGTTATTGGGCAAATAGGGGTATGATATCTTCCACGGGCAAAGCGGTGACACATGCTAAATTGTTGCAACGACTGATAGCTGCGGTGCAGCTCCCAAAACATATTGCTGTTTGTAAATGTGCAGCACATACTTCAAAAAATGACCAGGTTTCCTTGGGGAATGCCTTTGCTGATGTGGCGGCAAAGGAGGCTGCAAGGAAACCCTTTATTGGGATGATAGACTCGGTGTATGACGAAAACATCTTACCAGATGATATTTTGGCAAAGATGCAGTTACAAAGCCCACAATCCGAATTCAAATTATGGATTGATAAAGGGGCGAAATTGCAAAATGGGGTTTATGCGAGCATTGAAGGCCAACCAATCTTACCAAAAAATTTGTTTAGATGGGCGGCCATTTTGAGTCATGGCAAAACGCATGTTTCCACGGCGGGAATGGTTGCTTTGGTGCAACGGCACTACAAAACGTATGGATTTAATCTATATGCAAAAAATTTTTGCAGAGCATGTTTGGCTTGTGCTCGGCATAACCCCCAAGGGGGGATACGGCCAAGACGTGGGCAATTTCCAAATGCTACATATCCATTTCAAAGGATACATATGGATTTTATTGAATTAAGTAAAAGTGAGGGGAAAAGATACTGCTTAGTGATTATTGATGCCTTTTCAAAATGGGTTGAAATTTTCCCAACAAAACACATAGATGCGTTAACGGTAGCCAAAGCATTATGTAAAGATATCATTCCACGATATGGAATCCCAGAAACCATTTGTAGTGATAATGGCACCCATTTTGTTAACAAAATAATTGATGGAATTGGCAGTAGGTTCCATATCTCGTTGCGAAATCATTGCGCCTACCACCCACAATCGGCGGGCCTTGTCGAAAGGATGAATGGAACTATAAAAAATAGACTAAGAAAATGTATGGAAGAAACAAAGAGACCATGGACAAAATGTATTGATTTGGTGAAGTTACATATTAACATCACGAGCTCAAGTGGGTTAACCCCATATGAAGTCCTGTTTGGTAGACCATACAAATTGCCATTATTCACTACACAATGGGAATTGGATGACGAGGCAAATTTAGCTGACTACATGAGAAAATCTTTAGAAAAACGCACCGAACTTAAGTTACCAGAGGGAGATGGTTCTTCTCAACAGGAAACGGACGGAGCGAAGGTGGTTCCTGGAGACTGGGTGCTGATACGCAGTATAAAAAAGAAACATTGGAGTGACGCAAAGTGGGAGGGGCCATACCAAGTGTTGCTGACCACGCCAACAGCCATCAAGATAGCTGAGAGGGGAACCTGGATTCACCTTTCACACAGTAAGAAGGTTATCTCAATTGAAACGGTCCAAGAGGAACCCCATAAACAAAGATAAAAAGTCATGGTAAAAACAATTGTTGCCCTCGGGGCAAAGGCATTAATGATTGTGACTCTATTCCTCTCCATAATAGGGCTACTTTCTCCAGTTGGAGAGAAAGGCGGAGGCGTTTCAATTAAAGATACACCTTCTTACGGGAGGGTAAAACGAGCAACAATAACATGGGACATAACATTACCTACTGACTCAAATTTCCAAACATGCATTCGAGATGACACCCCCAGACGATTAAGCACACGAACACTGTTTTGCCTTCCA
The DNA here is from genome assembly GCF_051989625.1 of Stigmatopora argus. Taxonomy (NCBI): domain Eukaryota; kingdom Metazoa; phylum Chordata; class Actinopteri; order Syngnathiformes; family Syngnathidae; genus Stigmatopora; species Stigmatopora argus. The sequence goes on along the minus strand of NC_135393.1, from coordinate 334,861 downwards.
TACAATAGAACTACGGATATCTTCCTTTCATGGAAGAAAATATTTTTAGACTCATGGACATCCCGGTCGCCATACAAGGGATCAACCTATGGTAAAGGATATGTGTGGTACATGACAGCCCTGAGGAGGGGTTGGGGCAACCTTGTTGCAGAAACTGGTCAAGATTGGCGAGCTTGGATGTCGGACGCGTGCGCAAAAGCCATCAGGCCCCTGATAAAATTAACCCAGACGATGGGGGGAATACAAATCAGTATTCAGACTGACAAATTGACTTGTGGAAGAGATCCTTGTCTGACGTTTTTCCTAAGCCCATGGTCAAGGGGGGAAAACCCTTATTACAAATTTTACATTTGTGTTTCAACAGTAATTACCATGCCTATGGAGGCCGTGTTTAGGGCGTCAGAGAAGGAAACAACTGAAAAGGCCGTAGTAAAATTGAAATCTGAAAAAACCACAGATGATGAATTCATTTCTGCAACAGGGATTTCCCAAACGGGCAATAATTGGTTGTTGTTGATGGAAAATGCAGCTAAGGCTATCAATCAAACCTGTATAACATGTATGGGGCCACGCCCCCTCTTACGAGTAGTGCCCGCGCAAATTACCCCTGATTGTGTAAATGAGATAATGACAAAAGAAGATGTAAGCCCAAAATGTATGAAATGGAATAATGTCTACCCAGTTACAACGACAGCGAAGGACAAGCCTAACTTTTCAACACATGTCGCGTTTAATCATTTTACCTGTTTAGTCCTCACAGGGCACGGTCCGGCACTGGGAGCGATAAATGTGACGTGGTGTGCCCACGTCCTAAAACAGACTGCACCCCTGATACCACGTTCTGACCTATGGTGGTGGTGCGGCCAAAACAAATTATACGACTCCTGCAAAAATGCCGCAGGACTTTGTGCCTTGGTCTCACTGTTATTACCAGTGTCTGTTTTTCCATCTACAGTAGAGGAGATACAATTGGCTGCACAGAAATCTGGTATGATGGCGGGCCCCTCGCGACGGCGGCGATCGGCATGGAGAGAGGAGGATCCGACCTACATTGATGCGATTGGCGTCCCCCGGGGAGTCCCAGATGAGTATAAGTTGGTTAATCAGATCGCAGCAGGTTGGGAGTCTATTTTTCTTTTAATTACTCCAAACAAAAATGTTGATCGGATAAATTACCTGCATTACAATGTCCAAAAACTTGGAAATTATACTGAACAGGGATTTGTGGCGATAAAGGAACAACTAGCAGCCACCAGCCTAATGACGTTCCAGAATCGCATAGCAGTGGATATGCTGCTCGCGGAGAAAGGGGGCGTGTGTGCAATGTTCGGAGATGAGTGTTGCACTTACATACCGAACAACACGTCACCCGAGGGGTCCCTCACCGACGCCATTGATGGCCTGCAGACCCTCAACCGCAATATGAAGAAGCATTCTGGAGTCAGTGAATCCGTCTGGCAGCGCTGGTGGCGGGATATGTTTGGAGAATATCGGAATTTGGCTCAATCCGTTGCAGTTTCCGTAGCCCTTTTTGCTACGATTTTGACATTGTGTGGGTGTTGTATTATTCCCTGCTTAAGATCTTTGATAAGCCGACTTATAACCACTGCGATTGCCCCTACAAATTCCAAATTGCATGAATTATATCCCCTACTGAGACGTGCTGACACTAACAGTGAATTCCAGGAGCATGGTAATTACGAGGATGGATTGGACGAAAATGATCTTGTTTTCTGTTTTTCAGACCTGCCGAACGAGTAGAGCCTAAACGGGTAAAATTAAAACAGCCAACGGTGATATCCCTGTTATTTTGAATTTGTCATAAAATTAATAACAAACATATAGTAAAAGGAGGGAATGTTAGAATTATTAGGTAATATTCTATATGTGTTGTAAGCATTTTTCAATAAGTAGTAAAGCTATAAATCAAGTCAAGGGATGGACTCTTTCCTGCGCAGTTCTCTTCTCAAGGGCAAGGGAAAAGAGACGGACACCTTTTCCCAGCAGGACCAAATGAGACTGTTATGTCGGGGCTTCACCAGCAGATTTGAAAATACGGCTTTGTTGACATTATAATACTGCTTTGTTGACATTATAATCCTGCTTGAATGCTTTGTTTTCCTTATAATGAAAATATTATGTACCATTGTTTTGGGGAGATGTCACACCATTTCATTTTGAGACTGTTGTTTTTCTAAACCAGAAGGTGTTATTGTACTGATTACATGAACATGTTTTTCGAATGTCGCGATTAAATACAATGATTCAGTTACTAGAATTTAGAATGCACTGTGGACTAAGACGGTGTCGCATAGCATTTTCCTTGCAAGTGTAACCAGAAATGTTGAGAGATGTTTTTCCTTTTTTAATTAAATATTACTAATAATGATTTAAAAGGTTTGAATCATTATTCTAACAAGCATGTTTTGGCAGAGTATGATAATTTTCATTAAAACTTGATTTCTATCACTTCGAATGATGCCAAATGAATAATTTACTTGAATTGGACCATTTTACACTATGTCCATTGTAGATTTGTATCTCTGACAGTTCGTTTGGTTGCAGGGGACATATTCAGTTTTTAAGGCCAAAATGTGCTTTTCAGAGGCTGAAAAGCATGTTTTGGCAGAGTATGATAATTTTCATTAAAACTTAATTTCTATCACTTCGAATGATGCCAAATGAATAACTTACTTGAATTGGACCATTTTACACTATGTCCATTGTAGATTTGTGTCTCTGACAGTTCGTTTGGTTGCAGGGGACATATTCAGTTTTTATGGCCAAAATGTGCTTTTCAGGGGCTGAAAAGCATGTTTTGGCCGAGTTTGATAATTTTCATTAAAACTTGATTTCTATCACTTCGATTGATGCCAAATGAATAACTTACTTGAATTGGACCATTGTACACTATGTCCATTGTAGATTTGTGTCTCCGACAGTTCGTTTGGTTGCAGGTGACATTTTCAGTTTTTATGGCCAAAATGTGCTTTTCAGAGGCTGAAAAGCATGTTTTGGCCGAGTATGATAATTTACATTAAAACTTAATTTCTATCACTTCGAATGATGCCAAATGAATAACTTACTTGAATTGGACCATTTTACACTATGTCCATTGTAGATTTGTGTCTCTGACAGTTCGTTTGGTTGCAGGGGACATATTAAGTTTTTATGGCCAAAATGTGCTTTTCAGGGGCTGAAAAGCATGTTTTGGCCGAGTATGATAATTTTCATTAAAACTTGATTTCTATCACTCGAATGATGCCAAATGAATAACTTACTTGAATTGGACCATTTTACACTATGTCCATTGTAGATTTGTGTCTCTGACAGTTCATTTGGTTGTAGGGGACATATTAAGTTTTTATGGCCAAAATGTGCTTTTCAGGGGCTGAAAAGCACGTTTTGGCCGAGTATGATAATTTTCATTAAAACTTGATTTCTATCCATTCGAATGATGCCAAATGAATAACTTACTTGAATTGGACCATTTTACACTATGTCCATTGTAGATTTGTGTCTCTGACAGTTCGTTTGGTTGCAGGGAACATATTCAGTTTTTATGGCCAAAATGTGCTTTTCAGGGGCTGAAAAGCATGTTTTGGCCGAGTATGATAATTTTCATTAAAACTTGATTTATATCACTTCGAATGATGCCAAATAAATAACTTACTTGAATTGGACCATTTTACACTATGTCCATTGTAGATTTGTGTCTCCGACAGTTCGTTTGGTTGCAGGGGACATTTTCAGTTTTTATGGCCAAAATGTGCTTTTCAGAGGCTGAAAAGCATGTTTTGGCAGAGTATGATAATTTTCATTAAAACTTGATTTCTATCACTTCGAATGATGCCAAATGAATAACTTACTTGAATTGGACCATTTTACACTATGTCCATTGTAGATTTGTGTCTCTGACAGTTCGTTTGGTTGCAGGGGACATTTTCAGTTTTTATGGCCAAAATGTGCTTTTCAGAGGCTGAAAAGCATGTTTTGGCCGAGTATGATAATTTACATTAAAACTTAATTTCTATCACTTCGAATGATGCCAAATGAATAACTCACTTGAATTGGACCATTTTACACTATGTCCATTGTAGATTTGTGTCTCTGACAGTTTGTTTGGTTGCAGGGGACATATTAAGTTTTTATGGCCAAAATGTGCTTTTCAGGGGCTGAAAAGCATGTTTTGGCCGAGTATGATAATTTTCATTAAAACTTGATTTCTATCACTTCGAATGATGCCAAATGAATAACTTACTTGAATTGGACCATTTTACACTATGTCCATTGTAGATTTGTTTCTCTGACAGTTCGTTTGGTTGCAGGGGACATATTCATTTTAAATGGCCAAAATGTGCTTTTCAGGGGCTGAAAAGCACGTTTTGGCAGAGTATGATAATTTTCATTAAAACTTGATTTCTATCCATTCGAATGATGCCAAATGAATAACTTACTTGAATTGGACCATTTTACACTATTTCCATTGTAGATTTGTGTCTCTGACAGTTCGTTTGGTTGCAGGGGACATTTTCAGTTTTTATGGCCAAAATGTGCTTTTCAGGGGCTGAAAAGCATGTTTTGGCCGAGTATGATAATTTTCATTAAAACTTGATTTCTATCCATTTGAATGATGCCAAATGAATAACTTTCTTGAATTGGACCATTTTACACTATGTCCATTGTAGATTTGTGTCTCCGACAGTTCGTTTGGTTGCAGGGGACATATTCAGTTTTTATGGCCAAAATGTGCTTTTCAGGGGCTGAAAAGCATGTTTTGGCCGAGTTTGATAATTTTCATTAAAACTTGATTTCTATCACTTCGATTGATGCCAAATGAATAACTTACTTGAATTGGACCATTGTACACTATGTCCATTGTAGATTTGTGTCTCCGACAGTTCGTTTGGTTGCAGGTGACATTTTCAGTTTTTATGGCCAAAATGTGCTTTTCAGAGGCTGAAAAGCATGTTTTGGCCGAGTATGATAATTTACATTAAAACTTAATTTCTATCACTTCGAATGATGCCAAATGAATAACTTACTTGAATTGGACCATTTTACACTATGTCCATTGTAGATTTGTGTCTCTGACAGTTCGTTTGGTTGCAGGGGACATATTAAGTTTTTATGGCCAAAATGTGCTTTTCAGAGGCTGAAAAGCATGTTTTGGCCGAGTATGATAATTTTCATTAAAACTTGATTTCTATCACTTCGAATGATGCCAAATGAATAACTTACTTGAATTGGACCATTTTACACTATGTCCATTGTAGATTTGTGTCTCTGACAGTTCGTTTGGTTGCAGGGGACATTTTCAGTTTTTATGGCCAAAATGTGCTTTTCAGGGGCTGAAAAGCATGTTTTGGCCGAGTATGATAATTTTCATTAAAACTTGATTTCTATCACTCGAATGATGCCAAATGAATAACTTACTTGAATTGGACCATTTTACACTATGTCCATTGTAGATTTGTGTCTCCGACAGTTTGTTTGGTTGCAGGGGACATTTTCAGTTTTTATGGCCAAAATGTGCTTTTCAGGGGCTGAAAAGCATGTTTTGGCCGAGTATGATAATTTTCATTAAAACTTGATTTCTATCCATTTGAATGATGCCAAATGAATAACTTACTTGAATTGGACCATTTTACACTATGTCCATTGTAGATTTGTGTCTCTGACAGTTCATTTGGTTGTAGGGGACATATTAAGTTTTTATGGCCAAAATGTGCTTTTCAGGGGCTGAAAAGCACGTTTTGGCCTAGTATGATAATTTTCATTAAAACTTGATTTCTATCCATTCGAATGATGCCAAATGAATAACTTACTTGAATTGGACCATTTTACACTATGTCCATTGTAGATTTGTGTCTCTGACAGTTCGTTTGGTTGCAGGGAACATATTCAGTTTTTATGGCCAAAATGTGCTTTTCAGGGGCTGAAAAGCATGTTTTGGCCGAGTATGATAATTTTCATTAAAACTTGATTTATATCACTTCGAATGATGCCAAATAAATAACTTACTTGAATTGGACCATTTTACACTATGTCCATTGTAGATTTGTGTCTCCGACAGTTCGTTTGGTTGCAGGGGACATTTTCAGTTTTTATGGCCAAAATGTGCTTTTCAGAGGCTGAAAAGCATGTTTTGGCAGAGTATGATAATTTTCATTAAAACTTGATTTCTATCACTTCGAATGATGCCAAATGAATAATTTACTTGAATTGGACCATTTTACACTATGTCCATTGTAGATTTGTATCTCTGACAGTTCGTTTGGTTGCAGGGGACATATTCAGTTTTTAAGGCCAAAATGTGCTTTTCAGGGGCTGAAAAGCATGCTTTGGCCGAGTATGGTAATTTTCATTAAAACTTGATTTCTATCACTTCGAATGATGCCAAATGAATAACTTACTTGAATTGGACCATTTTACACTATGTCCATTGTAGATTTGTGTCTCTGACAGTTCGTTTGGTTGCAGGGGACATTTTCAGTTTTTATGGCCAAAATGTGCTTTTCAGAGGCTGAAAAGCATGTTTTGGCCGAGTATGATAATTTACATTAAAACTTAATTTCTATCACTTCGAATGATGCCAAATGAATAACTCACTTGAATTGGACCATTTTACACTATGTCCATTGTAGATTTGTGTCTCTGACAGTTTGTTTGGTTGCAGGGGACATATTAAGTTTTTATGGCCAAAATGTGCTTTTCAGGGGCTGAAAAGCATGTTTTGGCCGAGTATGATAATTTTCATTAAAACTTGATTTCTATCACTTCGAATGATGCCAAATGAATAACTTACTTGAATTGGACCATTTTACACTATTTCCATTGTAGATTTGTGTCTCTGACAGTTCGTTTGGTTGCAGGGGACATTTTCAGTTTTTATGGCCAAAATGTGCTTTTCAGGGGCTGAAAAGCATGTTTTGGCCGAGTATGATAATTTTCATTAAAACTTGATTTCTATCCATTTGAATGATGCCAAATGAATAACTTACTTGAATTGGACCATTTTACACTATGTCCATTGTAGATTTGTGTCTCCGACAGTTCGTTTGGTTGCAGGGGACATTTTCAGTTTTTATGGCCAAAATGTGCTTTTCAGAGGCTGAAAATGTTTTGGCCGAGTATGATAATTTACATTAAAACTTAATTTCTATCACTTCGAATGATGCCAAATGAATAACTTACTTGAATTGGACCATTTTACACTATGTCCATTGTAGATTTGTGTCTCTGACAGTTCGTTTGGTTGCAGGGGACATATTAAGTTTTTATGGCCAAAATGTGCTTTTCAGGGGCTGAAAAGCATGTTTTGGCCGAGTATGATAATTTTCATTAAAACTTGATTTCTATCACTTCGAATGATGCCAAATGAATAACTTACTTGAATTGGACCATTTTACACTATGTCCATTTTAGATTTGTGTCTCCGACAGTTCGTTTGGTTGCAGGGGACATTTTCAGTTTTTATGGCCAAAATGTGCTTTTCAGGGGCTGAAAAGCATGTTTTGGCCGAGTATGATAATTTTCATTAAAACTTGATTTCTATCCATTTGAATGATGCCAAATGAATAACTTTCTTGAATTGGACCATTTTACACTATGTCCATTGTAGATTTGTGTCTCTGACAGTTCGTTTGGTTGCAGGGGACATATTCAGTTTTTATGGCCAAAATGTGCTTTTCAGGGGCTGAAAAGCATGTTTTGGCCGAGTTTGATAATTTTCATTAAAACTTGATTTCTATCACTTCGATTGATGCCAAATGAATAACTTACTTGAATTGGACCATTTTACACTATGTCCATTGTAGATTTGTGTCTCCGACAGTTCGTTTGGTTGCAGGGGACATTTTCAGTTTTTATGGCCAAAATGTGCTTTTCAGAGGCTGAAAAGCATGTTTTGGCCGAGTATGATAATTTACATTAAAACTTAATTTCTATCACTTCGAATGATGCCAAATGAATAACTTACTTGAATTGGACCATTTTACACTATGTCCATTGTAGATTTGTGTCTCTGACAGTTCGTTTGGTTGCAGGGGACATATTAAGTTTTTATGGCCAAAATGTGCTTTTCAGGGGCTGAAAAGCATGTTTTGGCCGAGTATGATAATTTTCATTAAAACTTGATTTCTATCACTTCGAATGATGCCAAATGAATAACTTACTTGAATTGGACCATTTTACACTATGTCCATTGTAGATTTGTGTCTCCGACAGTTTGTTTGGTTGCAGGGGACATTTTCAGTTTTTATGGCCAAAATGTGCTTTTCAGAGGCTGAAAAGCATGTTTTGGCCGAGTATGATAATTTTCATTAAAACTTGATTTCTATCCATTCGAATGATGCCAAATGAATAACTTACTTGAATTGGACCATTTTACACTATGTCCATTGTAGATTTGTGTCTCTGACAGTTCGATTGGTTGCAGGGGACATATTCAGTTTTTATGGCCAAAATGTGCTTTTCAGGGGCTGAAAAGCATGTTTTGGCCGAGTTTGATAATTTTCATTAAAACTTAATTTCTATCCATTCGAATGATGCCAAATGAATAACTTACTTGAATTGGACCATTTTACACTATGTCCATTGTAGATTTGTGTCTCTGACAGTTCGTTTGGTTGCAGGGGACATTTTCAGTTTTTATGGCCAAAATGTGCTTTTCAGGGGCTGAAAAGCATGCTTTGGCCGAGTATGGTAATTTTCATTAAAACTTGATTTCTATCACTTCGAATGATGCCAAATGAATAACTTACTTGAATTGGACCATTTTACACTATGTCCATTGTAGATTTGTGTCTCTGACAGTTCGTTTGGTTGCAGGGGACATTTTCAGTTTTTATGGCCAAAATGTGCTTTTCAGAGGCTGAAAAGCATGTTTTGGCCGAGTATGATAATTTACATTAAAACTTAATTTCTATCACTTCGAATGATGCCAAATGAATAACTCACTTGAATTGGACCATTTTACACTATGTCCATTGTAGATTTGTGTCTCTGACAGTTTGTTTGGTTGCAGGGGACATATTAAGTTTTTATGGCCAAAATGTGCTTTTCAGGGGCTGAAAAGCATGTTTTGGCCGAGTATGATAATTTTCATTAAAACTTGATTTCTATCACTTCGAATGATGCCAAATGAATAACTTACTTGAATTGGACCATTTTACACTATTTCCATTGTAGATTTGTGTCTCTGACAGTTCGTTTGGTTGCAGGGGACATTTTCAGTTTTTATGGCCAAAATGTGCTTTTCAGGGGCTGAAAAGCATGTTTTGGCCGAGTATGATAATTTTCATTAAAACTTGATTTCTATCCATTTGAATGATGCCAAATGAATAACTTACTTGAATTGGACCATTTTACACTATGTCCATTGTAGATTTGTGTCTCCGACAGTTCGTTTGGTTGCAGGGGACATTTTCAGTTTTTATGGCCAAAATGTGCTTTTCAGAGGCTGAAAATGTTTTGGCCGAGTATGATAATTTACATTAAAACTTAATTTCTATCACTTCGAATGATGCCAAATGAATAACTTACTTGAATTGGACCATTTTACACTATGTCCATTGTAGATTTGTGTCTCTGACAGTTCGTTTGGTTGCAGGGGACATATTAAGTTTTTATGGCCAAAATGTGCTTTTCAGGGGCTGAAAAGCATGTTTTGGCCGAGTATGATAATTTTCATTAAAACTTGATTTCTATCACTTCGAATGATGCCAAATGAATAACTTACTTGAATTGGACCATTTTACACTATGTCCATTGTAGATTTGTGTCTCTGACAGTTCGTTTGGTTGCAGGGGACATATTAAGTTTTTATGGCCAAAATGTGCTTTTCAGGGGCTGAAAAGCATGTTTTGGCCGAGTATGATAATTTTCATTAAAACTTGATTTCTATCACTTCGAATGATGCCAAATGAATAACTTACTTGAATTGGACCATTTTACACTATGTCCATTGTAGATTTGTGTCTCCGACAGTTTGTTTGGTTGCAGGGGACATTTTCAGTTTTTATGGCCAAAATGTGCTTTTCAGAGGCTGAAAAGCATGTTTTGGCCGAGTATGATAATTTTCATTAAAACTTGATTTCTATCCATTCGAATGATGCCAAATGAAAAACTTACTTGAATTGGACCATTTTACACTATGTCCATTGTAGATTTGTGTCTCTGACAGTTCGATTGGTTGCAGGGGACATATTCAGTTTTTATGGCCAAAATGTGCTTTTCAGGGGCTGAAAAGCATGTTTTGGCCGAGTTTGATAATTTTCATTAAAACTTAATTTCTATCCATTCGAATGATGCCAAATGAATAACTTACTTGAATTGGACCATTTTACACTATGTCCATTGTAGATTTGTGTCTCTGACAGTTCGTTTGGTTGCAGGGGACATTTTCAGTTTTTATGGCCAAAATGTGCTTTTCAGAGGCTGAAAAGCATGTTTTGGCCGAGTATGATAATTTTCATTAAAACTTGATTTCTATCACTCGAATGATGCCAAATGAATAACTTACTTGAATTGGACCATTTTACACTATGTCCATTGTAGATTTGTGTCTCCGACAGTTTGTTTGGTTGCAGGGGACATTTTCAGTTTTTATGGCCAAAATGTGCTTTTCAGGGGCTGAAAAGCATGTTTTGGCCGAGTATGATAATTTTCATTAAAACTTGATTTCTATCCATTTGAATGATGCCAAATGAATAACTTACTTGAATTGGACCATTTTACACTATGTCCATTGTAGATTTGTGTCTCTGACAGTTCATTTGGTTGTAGGGGACATATTAAGTTTTTATGGCCAAAATGTGCTTTTCAGGGGCTGAAAAGCACGTTTTGGCCGAGTATGATAATTTTCATTAAAACTTGATTTCTATCCATTCGAATGATGCCAAATGAATAACTTACTTGAATTGGACCATTTTACACTATGTCCATTGTAGATTTGTGTCTCTGACAGTTCGTTTGGTTGCAGGGAACATATTCAGTTTTTATGGCCAAAATGTGCTTTTCAGGGGCTGAAAAGCATGTTTTGGCCGAGTATGATAATTTTCATTAAAACTTGATTTATATCACTTCGAATGATGCCAAATAAATAACTTACTTGAATTGGACCATTTTACACTATGTCCATTGTAGATTTGTGTCTCCGACAGTTCGTTTGGTTGCAGGGGACATTTTCAGTTTTTATGGCCAAAATGTGCTTTTCAGAGGCTGAAAAGCATGTTTTGGCAGAGTATGATAATTTTCATTAAAACTTGATTTCTATCACTTCGAATGATGCCAAATGAATAATTTACTTGAATTGGACCATTTTACACTATGTCCATTGTAGATTTGTATCTCTGACAGTTCGTTTGGTTGCAGGGGACATATTCAGTTTTTAAGGCCAAAATGTGCTTTTCAGGGGCTGAAAAGCATGCTTTGGCCGAGTATGGTAATTTTCATTAAAACTTGATTTCTATCCATTTGAATGATGCCAAATGAATAACGTACTTGAATTGGACCATTTTACACTATGTCCATTGTAGATTTGTGTCTCCGACAGTTCGTTTGGTTGCAGGGGACATTTTCAGTTTTTATGGCCAAAATGTGCTTTTCAGAGGCTGAAAATGTTTTGGCCGAGTATGATAATTTACATTAAAACTTAATTTCTATCACTTCGAATGATGCCAAATGAATAACTTACTTGAATTGGACCATTTTACACTATGTCCATTGTAGATTTGTGTCTCTGACAGTTCGTTTGGTTGCAGGGGACATATTAAGTTTTTATGGCCAAAATGTGCTTTTCAGGGGCTGAAAAGCATGTTTTGGCCGAGTATGATAATTTTCATTAAAACTTGATTTCTATCACTTCGAATGATGCCAAATGAATAACTTACTTGAATTGGACCATTTTACACTATGTCCATTTTAGATTTGTGTCTCCGACAGTTCGTTTGGTTGCAGGGGACATTTTCAGTTTTTATGGCCAAAATGTGCTTTTCAGGGGCTGAAAAGCATGTTTTGGCCGAGTATGATAATTTTCATTAAAACTTGATTTCTATCCATTTGAATGATGCCAAATGAATAACTTTCTTGAATTGGACCATTTTACACTATGTCCATTGTAGATTTGTGTCTCTGACAGTTCGTTTGGTTGCAGGGGACATATTCAGTTTTTATGGCCAAAATGTGCTTTTCAGGGGCTGAAAAGCATGTTTTGGCCGAGTTTGATAATTTTCATTAAAACTTGATTTCTATCACTTCGATTGATGCCAAATGAATAACTTACTTGAATTGGACCATTTTACACTATGTCCATTGTAGATTTGTGTCTCCGACAGTTCGTTTGGTTGCAGGGGACATTTTCAGTTTTTATGGCCAAAATGTGCTTTTCAGAGGCTGAAAAGCATGTTTTGGCCGAGTATGATAATTTACATTAAAACTTAATTTCTATCACTTCGAATGATGCCAAATGAATAACTTACTTGAATTGGACCATTGTACACTATGTCCATTGTAGATTTGTGTCTCCGACAGTTCGTTTGGTTGCAGGGGACATATTAAGTTTTTATGGCCAAAATGTGCTTTTCAGAGGCTGAAAAGCATGTTTTGGCCGAGTATGATAATTTACATTAAAACTTAATTTCTATCACTTCGAATGATGCCAAATGAATAACTCACTTGAATTGGACCATTTTACACTATGTCCATTGTAGATTTGTGTCTCCGACAGTTCGTTTGGTTGCAGGGGACATATTAAGTTTTTATGGCCAAAATGTGCTTTTCAGGGGCTGAAAAGCATGTTTTGGCCGAGTATGATAATTTTCATTAAAACTTGATTTCTATCACTTCGAATGATGCCAAATGAATAACTTTCTTGAATTGGACCATTTTACACTATGTCCATTTTAGATTTGTGTCTCCGACAGTTCGTTTGGTTGCAGGGGACATTTTCAGTTTTTATGGCCAAAATGTGCTTTTCAGGGGCTGAAAAGCATGTTTTGGCCGAGTATGATAATTTTCATTAAAACTTGATTTCTATCCATTTGAATGATTCCAAATGAATAACTTTCTTGAATTGGACCATTTTACACTATGTCCATTGTAGATTTGTGTCTCTGACAGTTCGTTTGGTTGCAGGGGACATATTCAGTTTTTATGGCCAAAATGTGCTTTTCAGGGGCTGAAAAGCATGTTTTGGCCGAGTTTGATAATTTTCATTAAAACTTGATTTCTATCACTTCGATTGATGCCAAATGAATAACTTACTTGAATTGGACCATTTTACACTATGTCCATTGTAGATTTGTGTCTCCGACAGTTCGTTTGGTTGCAGGGGACATTTTCAGTTTTTATGGGCAAAATGTGCTTTTCAGAGGCTGAAAAGCATGTTTTGGCCGAGTATGATAATTTACATTAAAACTTAATTTCTATCACTTCGAATGATGCCAAATGAATAACTTACTTGAATTGGACCATTTTACACTATGTCCATTGTAGATTTGTGTCTCTGACAGTTCGTTTGGTTGCAGGGGACATATTAAGTTTTTATGGCCAAAATGTGCTTTTCAGGGGCTGAAAAGCATGTTTTGGCCGAGTATGATAATTTTCATTAAAACTTGATTTCTATCACTTCGAATGATGCCAAATGAATAACTTACTTGAATTGGACCATTTTACACTATGTCCATTGTAGATTTGTGTCTCCGACAGTTTGTTTGGTTGCAGGGGACATTTTCAGTTTTTATGGCCAAAATGTGCTTTTCAAGGGGCTGAAAAGCATGTTTTGGCCGAGTATGATAATTTTCATTAAAACTTGATTTCTATCCATTTGAATGATGCCAAATGAATAACTTACTTGAATTGGACCATTTTACACTATGTCCATTGTAGATTTGTGTCTCTGTCAGTTCGTTTGGTTGCAGGGGACATATTCAGTTTTTATGGCCAAAATGTGCTTTTCAGGGGCTGAAAAGCACGTTTTGGCAGAGTATGATAATTTTCATTAAAACTTGATTTCTATTACTTCGAATGATGCCAAATGAATAATTTGCTTGAATTGGACCATTTTACACTATGTCCATTGTAGATTTGTGTCTCTGACAGTTCGTTTGGTTGCAGGGGACATATTCAGTTTTTAAGGCCAAAATGTGCTTTTCAGGGGCTGAAAAGCATGTTTTGGCCGAGTATGATAATTTTCATTAAAACTTGATTTCTATCCATTCGAATGATGCCAAATGAATAACTTACTTGAATTGGACCATTTTACACTATGTCCATTGTAGATTTGTGTCTCTGACAGTTCGTTTGGTTGCAGGGGACATATTCAGTTTTTATGGCCAAAATGTGCTTTTCAGGGGCTGAAAAGCATGTTTTGGCCGAGTATGATAATTTTCATTAAAACTTGATTTCTATCACTTCGAATGATGCCAAATGAATAACTTACTTGAATTGGACCATTTTACACTATGTCCATTGTAGATTTGTGTCTCCGACAGTTTGTTTGGTTGCAGGGGACATTTTCAGTTTTTATGGCCAAAATGTGCTTTTCAGGGGCTGAAAAGCATGTTTTGGCCGAGTATGATAATTTTCATTAAAACTTGATTTCTATCCATTTGAATGATGCCAAATGAATAACTTACTTGAATTGGACCATTTTACACTATGTCCATTGTAGATTTGTGTCTCTGACAGTTCATTTGGTTGTAGGGGACATATTAAGTTTTTATGGCCAAAATGTGCTTTTCAGGGGCTGAAAAGCACGTTTTGGCCGAGTATGATAATTTTCATTAAAACTTGATTTCTATCCATTCGAATGATGCCAAATGAATAACTTACTTGAATTGGACCATTTTACACTATGTCCATTGTAGATTTGTGTCTCTGACAGTTTGTTTGGTTGCAGGGAACATATTCAGTTTTTATGGCCAAAATGTGCTTTTCAGGGGCTGAAAAGCATGTTTTGGCCGAGTATGATAATTTTCATTAAAACTTGATTTATATCACTTCGAATGATGCCAAATAAATAACTTACTTGAATTGGACCATTTTACACTATGTCCATTGTAGATTTGTGTCTCCGACAGTTCGTTTGGTTGCAGGGGACATTTTCAGTTTTTATGGCCAAAATGTGCTTTTCAGAGGCTGAAAAGCATGTTTTGGCAGAGTATGATAATTTTCATTAAAACTTGATTTCTATCACTTCGAATGATGCCAAATGAATAATTTACTTGAATTGGACCATTTTACACTATGTCCATTGTAGATTTGTGTCTCCGACAGTTCGTTTGGTTGCAGGGGACATTTTCAGTTTTTATGGCCAAAATGTGCTTTTCAGAGGCTGAAAATGTTTTGGCCGAGTATGATAATTTACATTAAAACTTAATTTCTATCACTTCGAATGATGCCAAATGAATAACTTACTTGAATTGGACCATTTTACACTATGTCCATTTTAGATTTGTGTCTCTGACAGTTCGTTTGGTTGCAGGGGACATATTAAGTTTTTATGGCCAAAATGTGCTTTTCAGGGGCTGAAAAGCATGTTTTGGCCGAGTATGATAATTTTCATTAAAACTTGATTTCTATCACTTCGAATGATGCCAAATGAATAACTTACTTGAATTGGACCATTTTACATTATGTCCATTTTAGATTTGTGTCTCCGACAGTTCGTTTGGTTGCAGGGGACATTTTCAGTTTTTATGGCCAAAATGTGCTTTTCAGGGGCTGAAAAGCATGTTTTGGCCGAGTATGATAATTTTCATTAAAACTTGATTTCTATCCATTTGAATGATGCCAAATGAATAACTTTCTTGAATTGGACCATTTTACACTATGTCCATTGTAGATTTGTGTCTCTGACAGTTCGTTTGGTTGCAGGGGACATATTCAGTTTTTATGGCCAAAATGTGCTTTTCAGGGGCTGAAAAGCATGTTTTGGCCGAGTTTGATAATTTTCATTAAAACTTGATTTCTATCACTTCGATTGATGCCAAATGAATAACTTACTTGAATTGGACCATTTTACACTATGTCCATTGTAGATTTGTGTCTCCGACAGTTCGTTTGGTTGCAGGGGACATTTTCAGTTTTTATGGCCAAAATGTGCTTTTCAGAGGCTGAAAAGCATGTTTTGGCCGAGTATGATAATTTACATTAAAACTTAATTTCTATCACTTCGAATGATGCCAAATGAATAACTTACTTGAATTGGACCATTTTACACTATGTCCATTGTAGATTTGTGTCTCTGACAGTTCGTTTGGTTGCAGGGGACATATTAAGTTTTTATGGCCAAAATGTGCTTTTCAGGGGCTGAAAAGCATGTTTTGGCCGAGTATGATAATTTTCATTAAAACTTGATTTCTATCACTTCGAATGATGCCAAATGAATAACTTACTTGAATTGGACCATTTTACACTATGTCCATTGTAGATTTGTGTCTCCGACAGTTTGTTTGGTTGCAGGGGACATTTTCAGTTTTTATGGCCAAAATGTGCTTTTCAGAGGCTGAAAAGCATGTTTTGGCCGAGTATGATAATTTTCATTAAAACTTGATTTCTATCCATTCGAATGATGCCAAATGAATAACTTACTTGAATTGGACCATTTTACACTATGTCCATTGTAGATTTGTGTCTCTGACAGTTCGATTGGTTGCAGGGGACATATTCAGTTTTTATGGCCAAAATGTGCTTTTCAGGGGCTGAAAAGCATGTTTTGGCCGAGTTTGATAATTTTCATTAAAACTTAATTTCTATCCATTCGAATGATGCCAAATGAATAACTTACTTGAATTGGACCATTTTACACTATGTCCATTGTAGATTTGTGTCTCTGACAGTTCGTTTGGTTGCAGGGGACGTTTTCAGTTTTTATGGCCAAAATGTGCTTTTCAGAGGCTGAAAAGCATGTTTTGGCCGAGTATGATAATTTTCATTAAAACTTGATTTCTATCACTTCGAATGATGCCAAATGAATAATTTGCTTGAATTGGACCATTTTACACTATGTCCATTGTAGATTTGTGTCTCTGACAGTTCGTTTGGTTGCAGGGGACATTTTCAGTTTTTATGGCCAAAATGTGCTTTTCAGAGGCTGAAAAGCATGTTTTGGCCGAGTATGATAATTTTCATTAAAACTTGATTTCTATCCATTCGAATGATGCCAAATGAATAACTTACTTGAATTGGACCATTTTACACTATGTCCATTGTAGATTTGTGTCTCTGACAGTTCGTTTGGTTGCAGGGGACATATTCAGTTTTTATGGCCAAAATGTGCTTTTCAGGGGCTGAAAAGCATGTTTTGGCCGAGTTTGATAATTTTCATTAAAACTTGATTTCTATCACTTCGATTGATGCCAAATGAATAACTTACTTGAATTGGACCATTGTACACTATGTCCATTGTAGATTTGTGTCTCCGACAGTTCGTTTGGTTGCAGGGGACATATTAAGTTTTTATGGCCAAAATGTGCTTTTCAGAGGCTGAAAAGCATGTTTTGGCCGAGTATGATAATTTACATTAAAACTTAATTTCTATCACTTCGAATGATGCCAAATGAATAACTCACTTGAATTGGACCATTTTACACTATGTCCATTGTAGATTTGTGTCTCTGACAGTTTGTTTGGTTGCAGGGGACATATTAAGTTTTTATGGCCAAAATGTGCTTTTCAGGGGCTGAAAAGCATGTTTTGGCCGAGTATGATAATTTTCATTAAAACTTGATTTCTATCACTTCGAATGATGCCAAATGAATAACTTACTTGAATTGGACCATTTTACACTATGTCCATTGTAGATTTGTTTCTCTGACAGTTCGTTTGGTTGCAGGGGACATATTCAGTTTTTATGGCCAAAATGTGCTTTTCAGGGGCTGAAAAGCACGTTTTGGCAGAGTATGATAATTTTCATTAAAACTTGATTTCTATCCATTCGAATGATGCCAAATGAATAACTTACTTGAATTGGACCATTTTACACTATTTCCATTGTAGATTTGTGTCTCTGACAGTTCGTTTGGTTGCAGGGGACATTTTCAGTTTTTATGGCCAAAATGTGCTTTTCAGGGGCTGAAAAGCATGTTTTGGCCGAGTATGATAATTTTCATTAAAACTTGATTTATATCCATTTGAATGATGCCAAATGAATAACTTACTTGAATTGGACCATTTTACACTATGTCCATTGTAGATTTGTGTCTCCGACAGTTCGTTTGGTTGCAGGGGACATATTAAGTTTTTATGGCCAAAATGTGCTTTTCAGGGGCTGAAAAGCATGTTTTGGCCGAGTATGATAATTTTCATTAAAACTTGATTTCTATCACTTCGAATGATGCCAAATGAATAACTTACTTGAATTGGACCATTTTACACTATGTCCATTGTAGATTTGTGTCTCTGTCAGTTCGTTTGGTTGCAGGGGACATATTCAGTTTTTATGGCCAAAATGTGCTTTTCAGGGGCTGAAAAGCACGTTTTGGCAGAGTATGATAATTTTCATTAAAACTTGATTTCTATTACTTCGAATGATGCCAAATGAATAATTTGCTTGAATTGGACCATTTTACACTATGTCCATTGTAGATTTGTGTCTCTGACAGTTCGTTTGGTTGCAGGGGACATATTCAGTTTTTAAGGCCAAAATGTGCTTTTCAGGGGCTGAAAAGCATGTTTTGGCCGAGTATGATAATTTTCATTAAAACTTTATTTCTATCCATTCGAATGATGCCAAATGAATAACTTACTTGAATTGGACCATTTTACACTATGTCCATTGTAGATTTGTGTCTCTGACAGTTCGTTTGGTTGCAGGGGACATATTCAGTTTTTATGGCCAAAATGTGCTTTTCAGGGGCTGAAAAGCATGTTTTGGCCGAGTATGATAATTTTCATTAAAACTTGATTTCTATCACTTCGAATGATGCCAAATGAATAACTTACTTGAATTGGACCATTTTACACTATGTCCATTGTAGATTTGTGTCTCCGACAGTTCGTTTGGTTGCAGGGGACATTTTCAGTTTTTATGGCCAAAATGTGCTTTTCAGAGGCTGAAAAGCATGTTTTGGCCGAGTATGATAATTTTCATTAAAACTTGATTTCTATCACTTCGAATGATGCCAAATGAATAATTTGCTTGAATTGGACCATTTTACACTATGTCCATTGTAGATTTGTGTCTCTGACAGTTCGTTTGGTTGCAGGGGACATTTTCAGTTTTTATGGCCAAAATGTGCTTTTCAGAGGCTGAAAAGCATGTTTTGGCCGAGTATGATAATTTTCATTAAAACTTGATTTCTATCCATTCGAATGATGCCAAATGAATAACTTACTTGAATTGGACCATTATACACTATGTCCATTGTAGATTTGTGTCTCTGACAGTTCGTTTGGTTGCAGGGGACATATTCAGTTTTTATGGCCAAAATGTGCTTTTCAGGGGCTGAAAAGCATGTTTTGGCCGAGTTTGATAATTTTCATTAAAACTTGATTTCTATCACTTCGATTGATGCCAAATGAATAACTTACTTGAATTGGACCATTGTACACTATGTCCATTGTAGATTTGTGTCTCCGACAGTTCGTTTGGTGGCAGGGGACATTTTCAGTTTTTATGGCAAAAATGTGCTTTTCAAAGGCTGAAAAGCATGTTTTTGCCGAGTATGATAATTTACATTAAAACTTAATTTCTATCACTTCGAATGATGCCAAATGAATAACTTACTTGAATTGGACCATTTTACACTATGTCCATTGTAGATTTGTGTCTCTGACAGTTTGTTTGGTTGCAGGGGACATATTAAGTTTTTATGGCCAAAATGTGCTTTTCAGGGGCTGAAAAGCATGTTTTGGCCGAGTATGATAATTTTCATTAAAACTTGATTTCTATCACTTCGAATGATGCCAAATGAATAACTTACTTGAATTGGACCATTTTACACTATGTCCATTGTAGATTTGTTTCTCTGACAGTTCGTTTGGTTGCAGGGGACATATTCAGTTTTTATGGCCAAAATGTGCTTTTCATGGGCTGAAAAGCACGTTTTGGCAGAGTATGATAATTTTCATTAAAACTTGATTTCTATCCATTCGAATGATGCCAAATGAATAACTTACTTGAATTGGACCATTTTACACTATTTCCATTGTAGATTTGTGTCTCTGACAGTTCGTTTGGTTGCAGGGGACATTTTCAGTTTTTATGGCCAAAATGTGCTTTTCAGGGGCTGAAAAGCATGTTTTGGCCGAGTATGATAATTTTCATTAAAACTTGATTTCTATCCATTTGAATGATGCCAAATGAATAACTTACTTGAATTGGACCATTTTACACTATGTCCATTGTAGATTTGTGTCTCCGACAGTTCGTTTGGTTGCATGGGGACATTTTCAGTTTTTATGGCCAAAATGTGCTTTTCAGAGGCTGAAAAGCAAGTTTTGGCCGAGTATGATAATTTACATTAAAACTTAATTTCTATCCATTTGAATGATGCCAAATGAATAACTTTCTTGAATTGGACCATTTTACACTATGTCCATTGTAGATTTGTGTCTCTGACAGTTCGTTTGGTTGCAGGGGACATATTAAGTTTTTATGGCCAAAATGTGCTTTTCAGGGGCTGAAAAGCATGTTTTGGCCGAGTATGATAATTTTCATTAAAACTTGATTTCTATCACTTCGAATGATGCCAAATGAATAACTTACTTGAATTGGACCATTTTACACTATGTCCATTGTAGATTTGTGTCTCCGACAGTTTGTTTGGTTGCAGGGGACATTTTCAGTTTTTATGGCCAAAATGTGCTTTTCAAGGGGCTGAAAAGCATGTTTTGGCCGAGTATGATAATTTTCATTAAAACTTGATTTCTATCCATTTGAATGATGCCAAATGAATAACTTACTTGAATTGGACCATTTTACACTATGCCCATTGTAGATTTGTGTCTCTGACAGTTCGTTTGGTTGCAGGGGACATATTCAGTTTTTATGGCCAAAATATGTGATTTTCAGGGGCTGAAAAGCACGTTTTGGCAGAGTATGATAATTTTCATTAAAACTTGATTTCTATTACTTCGAATGATGCCAAATGAATAATTTGCTTGAATTGGACCATTTTACACTATGTCCATTGTAGATTTGTGTCTCTGACAGTTCGTTTGGTTGCAGGGGACATATTCAGTTTTTAAGGCCAAAATGTGCTTTTCAGGGGCTGAAAAGCATGTTTTGGCCGAGTATGATAATTTTCATTAAAACTTGATTTCTATCCATTCGAATGATGCCAAATGAATAACTTACTTGAATTGGACCATTTTACACTATGTCCATTGTAGATTTGTGTCTCTGACAGTTCGTTTGGTTGCAGGGGACATATTCAGTTTTTATGGCCAAAATGTGCTTTTCAGGGGCTGAAAAGCATGTTTTGGCCGAGTATGATAATTTTCATTAAAACTTGATTTCTATCACTTCGAATGATGCCAAATGAATAACTTACTTGAATTGGACCATTTTACACTATGTCCATTGTAGATTTGTGTCTCCGACAGTTCGTATGGTTGCAGGGGACATTTTCAGTTTTTATGGCCAAAATGTGCTTTTCAGAGGCTGAAAAGCATGTTTTGGCAGAGTATGATAATTTTCATTAAAACTTAATTTCTATCACTTCGAATGATGCCAAATGAATAACTTACTTGAATTGGACCATTTTACACTATGTCCATTGTAGATTTGTGTCTCTGACAGTTCGTTTGGTTGCAGGGGACATATTAAGTTTTTATGGCCAAAATGTGCTTTTCAGGGGCTGAAAAGCATGTTTTGGCCGAGTATGATAATTTTCATTAAAACTTGATTTCTATCACTTCGAATGATGCCAAATGAATAACTTACTTGAATTGGACCATTTTACACTATGTTCATTGTAGATTTGTGTCTCCGACAGTTTGTTTGGTTGCAGGGGACATTTTCAGTTTTTATGGCCAAAATGTGCTTTTCAAGGGGCTGAAAAGCATGTTTTGGCCGAGTATGATAATTTTCATTAAAACTTGATTTCTATCCATTCGAATGATGCCAAATGAATAACTTACTTGAATTGGACCATTTTACACTATGTCCATTGTAGATTTGTGTCTCTGACAGTTCGTTTGGTTGCAGGTAACATTTTCAGTTTTTATGGCCAAAATGTGCTTTTCAGGGGCTGAAAAGCATGTTTTGGCCGAGTATGATAATTTTCATTAAAACTTGATTTCTATCCATTTGAATGATGCCAAATGAATAACTTACTTGAATTGGACCATTTTACACTATGTCCATTGTAGATTTGTGTCTCCGACAGTTCGTTTGGTTGCAGGGGACATTTTCAGTTTTTATGGCCAAAATGTGCTTTTCAAGGGGCTGAAAAGCATGTTTTGGCCGAGTATGATAATTTTCATTAAAACTTGATTTCTATCCATTTGAATGATGCCAAATGAATAACTTACTTGAATTGGACCATTTTACACTATGTCCATTGTAGATTTGTGTCTCTGACAGTTCGTTTGGTTGCAGGGGACATATTCAGTTTTTATGGCCAAAATGTGCTTTTCAGGGGCTGAAAAGCACGTTTTGGCAGAGTATGATAATTTTCATTAAAACTTGATTTCTATTACTTCGAATGATGCCAAATGAATAATTTGCTTAATTGGACCATTTTACACTATGTCCATTGTAGATTTGTGTCTCTGACAGTTCGTTTGGTTGCAGGGGACATATTCAGTTTTTAAGGCCAAAATGTGCTTTTCAGGGGCTGAAAAGCATGTTTTGGCCGAGTATGATAATTTTCATTAAAACTTGATTTCTATCCATTCGAATGATGCCAAATGAATAACTTACTTGAATTGGACCATTTTACACTATGTCCATTGTAGATTTGTGTCTCTGACAGTTCGTTTGGTTGCAGGGGACATATTCAGTTTTTATGGCCAAAATGTGCTTTTCAGGGGCTGAAAAGCATGTTTTGGCCGAGTATGATAATTTTCATTAAAACTTGATTTCTATCACTTCGAATGATGCCAAATGAATAACTTACTTGAATTGGACCATTTTACACTATGTCCATTGTAGATTTGTGTCTCCGACAGTTCGTTTGGTTGCAGGGGACATTTTCAGTTTTTATGGCCAAAATGTGCTTTTCAGAGGCTGAAAAGCATGTTTTGGCAGAGTATGATAATTTTCATTAAAACTTAATTTCTATCACTTCGAATGATGCCAAATGAATAACTTACTTGAATTGGACCATTTTACACTATGTCCATTGTAGATTTGTGTCTCTGACAGTTCGTTTGGTTGCAGGGGACATATTAAGTTTTTATGGCCAAAATGTGCTTTTCAGGGGCTGAAAAGCATGTTTTGGCCGAGTATGATAATTTTCATTAAAACTTGATTTCTATCACTTTGAATGATGCCAAATGAATAACTTACTTGAATTGGACCATTTTACACTATGTCCATTGTAGATTTGTGTCTCCGACAGTTTGTTTGGTTGCAGGGGACATTTTCAGTTTTTATGGCCAAAATGTGCTTTTCAAGGGGCTGAAAAGCATGTTTTGGCCGAGTATGATAATTTTCATTAAAACTTGATTTCTATCCATTTGAATGATGCCAAATGAATAACTTACTTGAATTGGACCATTTTACACTATGTCCATTGTAGATTTGTGTCTCTGTCAGTTCGTTTGGTTGCAGGGGACATATTCAGTTTTTATGGCCAAAATGTGCTTTTCAGGGGCTGAAAAGCACGTTTTGGCAGAGTATGATAATTTTCATTAAAACTTGATTTCTATTACTTCGAATGATGCCAAATGAATAATTTGCTTGAATTGGACCATTTTACACTATGTCTATTGTAAATTTGTGTCTCTGACAGTTCGTTTGGTTGCAGGGGACATTTTCAGTTTTTATGGCCAAAATGTGCTTTTCAGGGGCTGAAAAGCATGTTTTGGCCGAGTATGATAAATTTCATTAAAACTTGATTTCTATCCATTTGAATGATGCCAAATGAATAACTTACTTGAATTGGACCATTATACACTATGTCCATTGTAGATTTGTGTCTCTGACAGTTCGTTTGGTTGCAGGGGACATATTCAGTTTTTATGGCCAAAATGTGCTTTTCAGGGGCTGAAAAGCATGTTTTGGCCGAGTTTGATAATTTTCATTAAAACTTGATTTCTATCACTTCGATTGATGCCAAATGAATAACTTACTTGAATTGGACCATTGTACACTATGTCCATTGTAGATTTGTGTCTCCGACAGTTCGTTTGGTGGCAGGGGACATTTTCAGTTTTTATGGCAAAAATGTGCTTTTCAAAGGCTGAAAAGCATGTTTTTGCCGAGTATGATAATTTACATTAAAACTTAATTTCTATCACTTCGAATGATGCCAAATGAATAACTTACTTGAATTGGACCATTTTACACTATGTCCATTGTAGATTTGTGTCTCTGACAGTTTGTTTGGTTGCAGGGGACATATTAAGTTTTTATGGCCAAAATGTGCTTTTCAGGGGCTGAAAAGCATGTTTTGGCCGAGTATGATAATTTTCATTAAAACTTGATTTCTATCACTTCGAATGATGCCAAATGAATAACTTACTTGAATTGGACCATTTTACACTATGTCCATTGTAGATTTGTTTCTCTGACAGTTCGTTTGGTTGCAGGGGACATATTCAGTTTTTATGGCCAAAATGTGCTTTTCATGGGCTGAAAAGCACGTTTTGGCAGAGTATGATAATTTTCATTAAAACTTGATTTCTATCCATTCGAATGATGCCAAATGAATAACTTACTTGAATTGGACCATTTTACACTATTTCCATTGTAGATTTGTGTCTCTGACAGTTCGTTTGGTTGCAGGGGACATTTTCAGTTTTTATGGCCAAAATGTGCTTTTCAGGGGCTGAAAAGCATGTTTTGGCCGAGTATGATAATTTTCATTAAAACTTGATTTCTATCCATTTGAATGATGCCAAATGAATAACTTACTTGAATTGGACCATTTTACACTATGTCCATTGTAGATTTGTGTCTCCGACAGTTCGTTTGGTTGCATGGGGACATTTTCAGTTTTTATGGCCAAAATGTGCTTTTCAGAGGCTGAAAAGCAAGTTTTGGCCGAGTATGATAATTTACATTAAAACTTAATTTCTATCCATTTGAATGATGCCAAATGAATAACTTTCTTGAATTGGACCATTTTACACTATGTCCATTGTAGATTTGTGTCTCTGACAGTTCGTTTGGTTGCAGGGGACATATTAAGTTTTTATGGCCAAAATGTGCTTTTCAGGGGCTGAAAAGCATGTTTTGGCCGAGTATGATAATTTTCATTAAAACTTGATTTCTATCACTTCGAATGATGCCAAATGAATAACTTACTTGAATTGGACCATTTTACACTATGTCCATTGTAGATTTGTGTCTCCGACAGTTTGTTTGGTTGCAGGGGACATTTTCAGTTTTTATGGCCAAAATGTGCTTTTCAAGGGGCTGAAAAGCATGTTTTGGCCGAGTATGATAATTTTCATTAAAACTTGATTTCTATCCATTTGAATGATGCCAAATGAATAACTTACTTGAATTGGACCATTTTACACTATGCCCATTGTAGATTTGTGTCTCTGACAGTTCGTTTGGTTGCAGGGGACATATTCAGTTTTTATGGCCAAAATATGTGATTTTCAGGGGCTGAAAAGCACGTTTTGGCAGAGTATGATAATTTTCATTAAAACTTGATTTCTATTACTTCGAATGATGCCAAATGAATAATTTGCTTGAATTGGACCATTTTACACTATGTCCATTGTAGATTTGTGTCTCTGACAGTTCGTTTGGTTGCAGGGGACATATTCAGTTTTTAAGGCCAAAATGTGCTTTTCAGGGGCTGAAAAGCATGTTTTGGCCGAGTATGATAATTTTCATTAAAACTTGATTTCTATCCATTCGAATGATGCCAAATGAATAACTTACTTGAATTGGACCATTTTACACTATGTCCATTGTAGATTTGTGTCTCTGACAGTTCGTTTGGTTGCAGGGGACATATTCAGTTTTTATGGCCAAAATGTGCTTTTCAGGGGCTGAAAAGCATGTTTTGGCCGAGTATGATAATTTTCATTAAAACTTGATTTCTATCACTTCGAATGATGCCAAATGAATAACTTACTTGAATTGGACCATTTTACACTATGTCCATTGTAGATTTGTGTCTCCGACAGTTCGTATGGTTGCAGGGGACATTTTCAGTTTTTATGGCCAAAATGTGCTTTTCAGAGGCTGAAAAGCATGTTTTGGCAGAGTATGATAATTTTCATTAAAACTTAATTTCTATCACTTCGAATGATGCCAAATGAATAACTTACTTGAATTGGACCATTTTACACTATGTCCATTGTAGATTTGTGTCTCTGACAGTTCGTTTGGTTGCAGGGGACATATTAAGTTTTTATGGCCAAAATGTGCTTTTCAGGGGCTGAAAAGCATGTTTTGGCCGAGTATGATAATTTTCATTAAAACTTGATTTCTATCACTTCGAATGATGCCAAATGAATAACTTACTTGAATTGGACCATTTTACACTATGTTCATTGTAGATTTGTGTCTCCGACAGTTTGTTTGGTTGCAGGGGACATTTTCAGTTTTTATGGCCAAAATGTGCTTTTCAAGGGGCTGAAAAGCATGTTTTGGCCGAGTATGATAATTTTCATTAAAACTTGATTTCTATCCATTCGAATGATGCCAAATGAATAACTTACTTGAATTGGACCATTTTACACTATGTCCATTGTAGATTTGTGTCTCTGACAGTTCGTTTGGTTGCAGGTAACATTTTCAGTTTTTATGGCCAAAATGTGCTTTTCAGGGGCTGAAAAGCATGTTTTGGCCGAGTATGATAATTTTCATTAAAACTTGATTTCTATCCATTTGAATGATGCCAAATGAATAACTTACTTGAATTGGACCATTTTACACTATGTCCATTGTAGATTTGTGTCTCCGACAGTTCGTTTGGTTGCAGGGGACATTTTCAGTTTTTATGGCCAAAATGTGCTTTTCAAGGGGCTGAAAAGCATGTTTTGGCCGAGTATGATAATTTTCATTAAAACTTGATTTCTATCCATTTGAATGATGCCAAATGAATAACTTACTTGAATTGGACCATTTTACACTATGTCCATTGTAGATTTGTGTCTCTGACAGTTCGTTTGGTTGCAGGGGACATATTCAGTTTTTATGGCCAAAATGTGCTTTTCAGGGGCTGAAAAGCACGTTTTGGCAGAGTATGATAATTTTCATTAAAACTTGATTTCTATTACTTCGAATGATGCCAAATGAATAATTTGCTTAATTGGACCATTTTACACTATGTCCATTGTAGATTTGTGTCTCTGACAGTTCGTTTGGTTGCAGGGGACATATTCAGTTTTTAAGGCCAAAATGTGCTTTTCAGGGGCTGAAAAGCATGTTTTGGCCGAGTATGATAATTTTCATTAAAACTTGATTTCTATCCATTCGAATGATGCCAAATGAATAACTTACTTGAATTGGACCATTTTACACTATGTCCATTGTAGATTTGTGTCTCTGACAGTTCGTTTGGTTGCAGGGGACATATTCAGTTTTTATGGCCAAAATGTGCTTTTCAGGGGCTGAAAAGCATGTTTTGGCCGAGTATGATAATTTTCATTAAAACTTGATTTCTATCACTTCGAATGATGCCAAATGAATAACTTACTTGAATTGGACCATTTTACACTATGTCCATTGTAGATTTGTGTCTCCGACAGTTCGTTTGGTTGCAGGGGACATTTTCAGTTTTTATGGCCAAAATGTGCTTTTCAGAGGCTGAAAAGCATGTTTTGGCAGAGTATGATAATTTTCATTAAAACTTAATTTCTATCACTTCGAATGATGCCAAATGAATAACTTACTTGAATTGGACCATTTTACACTATGTCCATTGTAGATTTGTGTCTCTGACAGTTCGTTTGGTTGCAGGGGACATATTAAGTTTTTATGGCCAAAATGTGCTTTTCAGGGGCTGAAAAGCATGTTTTGGCCGAGTATGATAATTTTCATTAAAACTTGATTTCTATCACTTTGAATGATGCCAAATGAATAACTTACTTGAATTGGACCATTTTACACTATGTCCATTGTAGATTTGTGTCTCCGACAGTTTGTTTGGTTGCAGGGGACATTTTCAGTTTTTATGGCCAAAATGTGCTTTTCAAGGGGCTGAAAAGCATGTTTTGGCCGAGTATGATAATTTTCATTAAAACTTGATTTCTATCCATTTGAATGATGCCAAATGAATAACTTACTTGAATTGGACCATTTTACACTATGTCCATTGTAGATTTGTGTCTCTGTCAGTTCGTTTGGTTGCAGGGGACATATTCAGTTTTTATGGCCAAAATGTGCTTTTCAGGGGCTGAAAAGCACGTTTTGGCAGAGTATGATAATTTTCATTAAAACTTGATTTCTATTACTTCGAATGATGCCAAATGAATAATTTGCTTGAATTGGACCATTTTACACTATGTCTATTGTAAATTTGTGTCTCTGACAGTTCGTTTGGTTGCAGGGGACATTTTCAGTTTTTATGGCCAAAATGTGCTTTTCAGGGGCTGAAAAGCATGTTTTGGCCGAGTATGATAAATTTCATTAAAACTTGATTTCTATCCATTTGAATGATGCCAAATGAATAACTTACTTGAATTGGACCATTTTACACTATGTCCATTGTAGATTTGTGTCTCTGACAGTTCGTTTGGTTGTAGGGGACATATTAAGTTTTTATGGCCAAAATGTGCTTTTCAGGGGCTGAAAAGCACGTTTTGGCCGAGTATGATAATTTTCATTAAAACTTGATTTCTATCCATTCGAATAATGCCAAATGAATAACTTACTTGAATTGGACCATTTTACACTATGTCCATTGTAGATTTGTGTCTCCGACAGTTCGTTTGGTTGCAGGGGACATATTCAGTTTTTATGGCCAAAATGTGCTTTTCAGGGGCTGAAAAGCATGTTTTGGCCGAGTATGATAATTTTCATTAAAACTTGATTTCTATCACTTCGAATGATGCCAAATGAATAACTTACTTGAATTGGACCATTTTACACTATGTCCATTGTAGATTTGTGTCTCCGACAGTTCGTATGGTTGCAGGGGACATTTTCAGTTTTTATGGCCAAAATGTGCTTTTCACAGGCTGAAAAGCATGTTTTGGCAGAGTATGATAATTTTCATTAAAACTTAATTTCTATCACTTCGAATGATGCCAAATGAATAACTTACTTGAATTGGACCATTTTACACTATGTCCATTGTAGATTTGTGTCTCTGACAGTTCGTTTGGTTGCAGGGGACATATTAAGTTTTTATGGCCAAAATGTGCTTTTCAGGGGCTGAAAAGCATGTTTTGGCCGAGTATGATAATTTTCATTAAAACTTGATTTCTATCACTTCGAATGATGCCAAATGAATAACTTACTTGAATTGGACCATTTTACACTATGTTCATTGTAGATTTGTGTCTCCGACAGTTTGTTTGGTTGCAGGGGACATTTTCAGTTTTTATGGCCAAAATGTGCTTTTCAAGGGGCTGAAAAGCATGTTTTGGCCGAGTATGATAATTTTCATTAAAACTTGATTTCTATCCATTCGAATGATGCCAAATGAATAACTTACTTGAATTGGACCATTTTACACTATGTCCATTGTAGATTTGTGTCTCTGACAGTTCGTTTGGTTGCAGGGGACATTTTCAGTTTTTATGGCCAAAATGTGCTTTTCAGGGGCTGAAAAGCATGTTTTGGCCGAGTATGATAATTTTCATTAAAACTTGATTTCTATCCATTTGAATGATGCCAAATGAATAACTTACTTGAATTGGACCATTTTACACTATGTCCATTGTAGATTTGTGTCTCCGACAGTTCGTTTGGTTGCAGGGGACATTTTCAGTTTTTATGGCCAAAATGTGCTTTTCAAGGGGCTGAAAAGCATGTTTTGGCCGAGTATGATAATTTTCATTAAAACTTGATTTCTATCCATTTGAATGATGCCAAATGAATAACTTACTTGAATTGGACCATTTTACACTATGTCCATTGTAGATTTGTGTCTCTGACAGTTCGTTTGGTTGCAGGGGACATATTCAGTTTTTATGGCCAAAATGTGCTTTTCAGGGGCTGAAAAGCACGTTTTGGCAGAGTATGATAATTTTCATTAAAACTTGATTTCTATTACTTCGAATGATGCCAAATGAATAATTTGCTTAATTGGACCATTTTACACTATGTCCATTGTAGATTTGTGTCTCTGACAGTTCGTTTGGTTGCAGGGGACATATTCAGTTTTTAAGGCCAAAATGTGCTTTTCAGGGGCTGAAAAGCATGTTTTGGCCGAGTATGATAATTTTCATTAAAACTTGATTTCTATCCATTCGAATGATGCCAAATGAATAACTTACTTGAATTGGACCATTTTACACTATGTCCATTGTAGATTTGTGTCTCTGACAGTTCGTTTGGTTGCAGGGGACATATTCAGTTTTTATGGCCAAAATGTGCTTTTCAGGGGCTGAAAAGCATGTTTTGGCCGAGTATGATAATTTTCATTAAAACTTGATTTCTATCACTTCGAATGATGCCAAATGAATAACTTACTTGAATTGGACCATTTTACACTATGTCCATTGTAGATTTGTGTCTCCGACAGTTCGTTTGGTTGCAGGGGACATTTTCAGTTTTTATGGCCAAAATGTGCTTTTCAGAGGCTGAAAAGCATGTTTTGGCAGAGTATGATAATTTTCATTAAAACTTAATTTCTATCACTTCGAATGATGCCAAATGAATAACTTACTTGAATTGGACCATTTTACACTATGTCCATTGTAGATTTGTGTCTCTGACAGTTCGTTTGGTTGCAGGGGACATATTAAGTTTTTATGGCCAAAATGTGCTTTTCAGGGGCTGAAAAGCATGTTTTGGCCGAGTATGATAATTTTCATTAAAACTTGATTTCTATCACTTTGAATGATGCCAAATGAATAACTTACTTGAATTGGACCATTTTACACTATGTCCATTGTAGATTTGTGTCTCCGACAGTTTGTTTGGTTGCAGGGGACATTTTCAGTTTTTATGGCCAAAATGTGCTTTTCAAGGGGCTGAAAAGCATGTTTTGGCCGAGTATGATAATTTTCATTAAAACTTGATTTCTATCCATTTGAATGATGCCAAATGAATAACTTACTTGAATTGGACCATTTTACACTATGTCCATTGTAGATTTGTGTCTCTGTCAGTTCGTTTGGTTGCAGGGGACATATTCAGTTTTTATGGCCAAAATGTGCTTTTCAGGGGCTGAAAAGCACGTTTTGGCAGAGTATGATAATTTTCATTAAAACTTGATTTCTATTACTTCGAATGATGCCAAATGAATAATTTGCTTGAATTGGACCATTTTACACTATGTCTATTGTAAATTTGTGTCTCTGACAGTTCGTTTGGTTGCAGGGGACATTTTCAGTTTTTATGGCCAAAATGTGCTTTTCAGGGGCTGAAAAGCATGTTTTGGCCGAGTATGATAATTTTCATTAAAACTTGATTTCTATCCATTTGAATGATGCCAAATGAATAACTTACTTGAATTGGACCATTTTACACTATGTCCATTGTAGATTTGTGTCTCTGACAGTTCGTTTGGTTGTAGGGGACATATTAAGTTTTTATGGCCAAAATGTGCTTTTCAGGGGCTGAAAAGCACGTTTTGGCCGAGTATGATAATTTTCATTAAAACTTGATTTCTATCCATTCGAATAATGCCAAATGAATAACTTACTTGAATTGGACCATTTTACACTATGTCCATTGTAGATTTGTGTCTCCGACAGTTCGTTTGGTTGCAGGGGACATTTTCAGTTTTTATGGCCAAAATGTGCTTTTCAGAGGCTGAAAAGCATGTTTTGGCAGAGTATGATAATTTTCATTAAAACTTAATTTCTATCACTTCGAATGATGCCAAATGAATAACTTACTTGAATTGGACCATTTTACACTATGTCCATTGTAGATTTGTGTCTCTGACAGTTCGTTTGGTTGCAGGGGACATATTAAGTTTTTATGGCCAAAATGTGCTTTTCAGGGGCTGAAAAGCATGTTTTGGCCGAGTATGATAATTTTCATTAAAACTTGATTTCTATCACTTTGAATGATGCCAAATGAATAACTTACTTGAATTGGACCATTTTACACTATGTCCATTGTAGATTTGTGTCTCCGACAGTTTGTTTGGTTGCAGGGGACATTTTCAGTTTTTATGGCCAAAATGTGCTTTTCAAGGGGCTGAAAAGCATGTTTTGGCCGAGTATGATAATTTTCATTAAAACTTGATTTCTATCCATTTGAATGATGCCAAATGAATAACTTACTTGAATTGGACCATTTTACACTATGTCCATTGTAGATTTGTGTCTCTGTCAGTTCGTTTGGTTGCAGGGGACATATTCAGTTTTTATGGCCAAAATGTGCTTTTCAGGGGCTGAAAAGCACGTTTTGGCAGAGTATGATAATTTTCATTAAAACTTGATTTCTATTACTTCGAATGATGCCAAATGAATAATTTGCTTGAATTGGACCATTTTACACTATGTCTATTGTAAATTTGTGTCTCTGACAGTTCGTTTGGTTGCAGGGGACATTTTCAGTTTTTATGGCCAAAATGTGCTTTTCAGGGGCTGAAAAGCATGTTTTGGCCGAGTATGATAATTTTCATTAAAACTTGATTTCTATCCATTTGAATGATGCCAAATGAATAACTTACTTGAATTGGACAGTTTTACACTATGTCCATTGTAGATTTGTGTCTCTGACAGTTCGTTTGGTTGTAGGGGACATATTAAGTTTTTATGGCCAAAATGTGCTTTTCAGGGGCTGAAAAGCACGTTTTGGCCGAGTATGATAATTTTCATTAAAACTTGATTTCTATCCATTTGAATGATGCCAAATGAATAACTTACTTGAATTGGACCATTTTACACTATGTCCATTGTATATTTGTGTCTCTGTCAGTTCGTTTGGTTGTAGGGGACATATTAAGTTTTTATGGCCAAAATGTGCTTTTCAGGGGCTGAAAAGCACGTTTTGGCCGAGTATGATAATTTTCATTAAAACTTGATTTCTATCCATTCGAATGATGCCAAATGAATAACTTACTTGAATTGGACCATTTTACACTATGTCCATTGTAGATTTGTGTCTCTGACAGTTCGTTTGGTTGCAGGGAACATTCAGTTTTTATGGCCAAAATGTGCTTTTCAGGGGCTGAAAAGCATGTTTTGGCCGAGTATGATAATTTTCATTAAAACTTGATTTCTATCACTTTGAATGATGCCAAATAAATAACTTACTTGAATTGGACCATTTTACACTATGTCCATTGTAGATTTGTTTCTCCGACAGTTCGTTTGGTTGCAGGGGACATTTTCAGTTTTTATGGCCAAAATGTGCTTTTCAGAGGCTGAAAAGCATGTTTTGGCAGAGTATGATAATTTTCATTAAAACTTGATTTCTATCACTTCGAATGATGCCAAATGAATAATTTACTTGAATTGGACCATTTTACACTATGTCCATTGTAGATTTGTATCTCTGACAGTTCGTTTGGTTGCAGGGGACATATTCAGTTTTTAAGGCCAAAATGTGCTTTTCAGGGGCTGAAAAGCATGCTTTGGCCGAGTATGGTAATTTTCATTAAAACTTGATTTCTATCACTTCGAATGATGCCAAATGAATAACTTACTTGAATTGGACCATTTTACACTATGTCCATTGTAGATTTGTGTCTCTGACAGTTCGTTTGGTTGCAGGGGACATTTTCAGTTTTTATGGCCAAAATGTGCTTTTCAGAGGCTGAAAAGCATGTTTTGGCCGAGTATGATAATTTTCATTAAAACTTGATTTCTATCACTTCGAATGATGCCAAATGAATAATTTGCTTGAATTGGACCATTTTACACTATGTCCATTGTAGATTTGTGTCTCTGACAGTTCGTTTGGTTGCAGGGGACATTTTCAGTTTTTATGGCCAAAATGTGCTTTTCAGAGGCTGAAAAGCATGTTTTGGCCGAGTATGATAATTTACATTAAAACTTAATTTCTATCACTTCGAATGATGCCAAATGAATAACTCACTTGAATTGGACCATTTTACACTATGTCCATTGTAGATTTGTGTCTCTGACAGTTTGTTTGGTTGCAGGGGACATATTAAGTTTTTATGGCCAAAATGTGCTTTTCAGGGGCTGAAAAGCATGTTTTGGCCGAGTATGATAATTTTCATTAAAACTTGATTTCTATCACTTCGAATGATGCCAAATGAATAACTTACTTGAATTGGACCATTTTACACTATGTCCATTGTAGATTTGTTTCTCTGACAGTTCGTTTGGTTGCAGGGGACATATTCATTTTAAATGGCCAAAATGTGCTTTTCAGGGGCTGAAAAGCACGTTTTGGCAGAGTATGATAATTTTCATTAAAACTTGATTTCTATACATTCGAATGATGCCAAATGAATAACTTACTTGAATTGGACCATTTTACACTATTTCCATTGTAGATTTGTGTCTCTGACAGTTCGTTTGGTTGCAGGGGACATTTTCAGTTTTTATGGCCAAAATGTGCTTTTCAGGGGCTGAAAAGCATGTTTTGGCCGAGTATGATAATTTACATTAAAACTTAATTTCTATCACTTCGAATGATGCCAAATGAATAACTTACTTGAATTGGACCATTTTACACTAT